>NW_028300906.1:3837500-4037500 GCF_049000335.1 Polistes dominula | reverse complement strand
TTCGATAGAATACCAACGAATTCCTTTTACCCGTTACACATTCATGACGAATGCCATCCATCTGGATGGATTTTCGTGAGTCCGACAATTATTAAACGTAAGCGTGGTTTTGTGTGCGTTCGTTCGTTAGTTTGTTCAAATTTAAAGGAATGTCGATAGTCGAATAGACTTAATTGCCACGATCATTCTCTTGATCCACCACTTGATTTTCCTCCTATCGATCTGGTGAACCCCCTTTCGAATGAATTTGGACATGAAATTTGTTATACGATAGTAAACTAAATTTTGGAATCCATTGTTTATTGACAATCATCATCTTCCGTTAGATTTTCGTTTTCAAACAAGATCAGCGTGTCTTTAGAAATATCTGCACCTAAACGGTATCCTCTCGGTTTAGAACGTTCTCGACAAAACAGACTGTCGTTGGATGAGGGATGAGTGTAGGAAGTATGTGTAACACGTGTCTATATGTATGTTTATATGCTTAGTGATAGTGTGTGAGTGTGAACAATAGATGTAAAAAAGGAAATCGTAAGAATAAGATTGATTTAAGGGTGTGAGGGGTGTTTTTGATATGACAGTTTTTAACAGCCATAGGAGTAACGTTGAGTGATCGGATACGGATGAGTGGTGGTAGTAAAAAATTGTTGATAAAGAATCAAATCTAATTACAGTAAGATATATATATATATATAAATGTAGCTCACATCATAATCAGAAAATATGTACAGAGGTGATAAAAAACACATCGACAACGAACGAGACAACACATCCAACGAGCGAGCCACTATTTTAATGGTCACAGCTGTAAAGAGCAATTATATATAAAGGTATAAGAGACGCATATATACGTATATTTAATGTGTATATGCATTATGTTATTATATGTATAGTGTAAATACATAAAATATACATGTATATGTGACACACGATTAAGGGGATGGGTTGGTAATAGTGAATATGAACATGATGATGATGATGATGGTAGTATCGAGATTCGGAATCGAAAGAGGAGCTTAAAGGAATACGGTAACATGTAGTACGAACGACCATTAGTTAAAGTACGAAGAAGAAATAGAAAAAAGATAAGAGGGAAAGAAAAAAGTTGTTATCGTCGCCGTACGATCGAAAAGAGAAGAAGCACGAGAGAAAGAGAGAGAGACAGAAAGAAAAAGAGAAAGGGAAAGGAGAAAAAGGGAGGAAAATTATGTTGAAAAAACGTAAGTCTCATTTTGCAAACTATATCTTATGCTTATTCTAACCATTATTCGCGTGGTTATTCGCGTTAATTCATACAGCGACGAGGGGAATTTATGGCATTCTAAAAGCGTTCACTCACGTCGCGTCGTAACAAGACTTTAATAGTGTGATAACGAGTGTGCGTAATACAAAAAAGGAGAAAAGAAACAGACGACAAGTTTACGGCTACAGGTATCAGTCACGCACGTGGGTTTACGTACAACACACTGTCCATAATACCTTTTCTTCTATAATGATGTCTATCGTGCTGGATGAAACAAGTAAGAGAGAGAAAAGAGAGAGAGAGAGAGAGAGAGAGAGAGAGAGAAAGGAATATGGCAATGGACGGTGCGTGAGAGCGTTGAAGATGCGGTACGGGAGGGGATGGATTCCAGATTGCAACGCGATATCAAAGTTGGAAGCGCGTTCAGGTGTGATCAATAACAAAGAAGAAGAAGAAGAAGAAGAAGAAGGAGGAGGAGAAGGAGAAGAAAAAATAAAATAGAAGAAGGATGAGGGGTGATATTGCGAAAAAAAAGAAAGGATGAAGAGAAAGACGGAAGAGCTAGCGAGGTCGGAGGTATGGTCGATTCGATTCTTGGTCAATAATTTGGAAAGCTGATTAGGAAGAATCGATTTACTTTATGCTGACGCTGAAGGGTCTTTCTCGTCAGACGGCTCACCAATGGATTTAGCCAAAAAGGAGGAGATCTCTCTCTACTATTTCCTTGCGACAAATTTTTCCGTGCGGCGTTTGCAATTTGGATTCTGCCTCTTTCGAGGATGGATATATATCTCTAACGCATATATCGGTTGGATGTATGTCGGGAAATAGGATCGTTCGTGGCTGAAGCAGAAAGGAAAGACATGTGGTGTAAGAAAGGGGGAAGAGAGAGAGATAGAGAGAGATAGATAAAGATAGAGAGGATCTGTAAAAGGAAGGGCGAAAAATGTGGTGGGTCGAACACTAGCGAGCAGCAAAATGAACTTTGCAGCGGGCTCTGTGCTAGGCTGAATCAGCGGTGATGGCGCGACGAAGTTAAGGAAGATTCGCTTCTCGCTTTTCGTTCACTTTTTTTTTTTCTTTCTCTTTTCAGAAGAGAGAAGGGGACTCTCTCTTTCTGCCGATTTGCGGAGAAGAAGAATAGAGGTACTGGAAGGAAGCTAGCTATCTCCTGGAAGTCGAAGTTACCTTCAGCGGCTGCCACCGGTGCCTCCTACTTCCAGAAGATGGCACAGGCGCTCCCGTCGTCCATCATGCACTCTGGAATACAGAACAGAATAAAGAAATGGCATTGAGCCGAACAAATTTATACGATTCTTCTTCATTCGTACGTTCGTTCGTTCGTTCGTTCTCTCGTTCGCTCGTTCGTTCTTTCGTTCTTTCTTTCGTTCTTTCGTACTTTTGTACTTTTCATTCCCCGACGCAGTTGCATCAGGGGACGCGCAACCCGGTACTTTGGTTCTTCCGCTATTAAATTAATCAAATATAATATATATTAGAAAATACAAGTATATGTTTTCTAGATTATTAAATACACAATTCACAATTATTCATATTCCTTTCTATCATCGTAATGTATAGTACAATAACAATATAAAAACTTTTGTTTTTGAACGCTTCTTCGTGAAAAAATTGAAGTATTATCACCGAAGAGATGGAGTAAGAAACCTCGAGAATATGAATAAAAAATGGAAAGTCCTGATAACTCTCCCGTCCCTTTCATTATTGTACCTCGATATCGAGGGTCGCAACTTCCTTCGTTTGTATACCGCATCCTGCGCGTGAATGAGCTTAATGACCCGTTCTCGCGGAGGTTATGGAGATGTAAAATTGGTGAACCGAGTTAAAGGTCGTCGTCGTCGTCATCGTCGTCGTCGTCGTCGTCGTCGTCGTCGTCGTCGTCGTCGTCGTCGCCGTTTTCGTCGTCGTCGTCGTCATAGTCGTTGTCGTAGTAGTAGTAGTAGTTGTAGTAGTAGTAGTAGCAGTAGTTGTAGTAGTCGTAGTCGCGGATGTTAGACGCGAGAGCTCATTCCATGAGGTTCCTTCTACCGACTCGCGCCTTCCAACCAAGCTGCTCTAGGGCACATTTAAGGATTTGTCTCGGGAAATTAGATTCTCGCCTGACTTGCAGCCTCGTTGCATCTCCGTTTTCTCTGGATTCTTCCCCATACTTCGTGTCCCATCCGCCAGCCCACATCATTTTACCCCTTCTCCCTTAACTTCTCCAGCAGCTTTTCCACAGGGTCGTCCTTTAAACCGCCCACCAACCACCAACCACCACCACCACTACCACCATCACTACCACTCCACTCCTTTAACCGTCCTCACCGCCATTCCTTAGAAGCGAGGATTCTCCTTCCGTTAGCCTCGGGTACTTTTCAGCGAACCATTCGTTCCTTCTCATTGTCGCGTCAAGACACCGTAGGGACCCAAGAATTGAAGCTTTGTCGCTTTAGAGCTGACTGTTAACGTCCCACTCTCAAAGACTTTCTTTCTGATGGTCTTGTTGAGCCGACTGAGAAATTAACCTTCTACGGAGAATTTATCTTCTCACGAATTGGACGGCGAATAAAGAAAGCATTGTATTTCATTCGTGTATCAAGAACTTTGTATTCAATCTTATTATTACCTTTTGTGTTATCTGCGAATGAATGAATTGTGTCAGGATTTATGTCTAATAAAATGAATCAAATTTTTGACCTCCCTTTTTTCTTCATTAATAATAAAAAAAACATTAAGGATAATATTTTACAATTTTAGTATGTTCAACGTATTTTAAATTGTTATAACATTAAAAATATGAATTTTTCAACTTTTCAAAAATATATCCAAGAAATTGACATCGATCGTGTAAGAGAAATGTACGTCGCATTGGCTAACCCAAAGTTAGCTTACCAGCAATGAAGGTACCAGCCAAGGCTCCTGATATCTCAGGATACGTTTATCTCTACAAAGGTAGTAAGACGAGTGATGGCGATGGAGGTAAGGTGGCTCGCCGAGGGATCGAAACTTATCTACTTGTTCAACTAGCTTCGGTACAGCTCCCACTTCACCCTTATCCAGTTGGAGAACTCCGACCCGGCCAGACTTCAACCAACTTTCACGTGAGATACGTATTTCTCAAATCTGTTTCTCTTCGTGTAGACTTAATTCCATTTACTTCTCAAGACTCCTGCGAAAAATCGCTTCAATAAAAGTGTCACTTTCACGCTACGAACTTTCATATACTTCTATTTTTTTCTTTCCCATAAAAATTTGCCAGGCGTTTTTTTTTTTACGTTGATTAAAACCACAATGCTATATATTGAATCGCATGAAACTAAATAATAATGGTTTGTCATGTTCCCAGAGGAATATCAATTAAGAACGTTGTCTTAAGATTAGTAACATCTCACGTGCTGACTAATAATAATCGCGGATCTCCTAAGCTAATCGTATCTAATGCCAGGGGACAAATTAGACATTCAACATTGGTAGTAGGATCTCAAACTTTGACCCTTGATGCCAGAGACACACAGCGGATGTGAATTCTCACCCCTTGCCGATTAGAAATGTCGTGGAAAGGAGACGTTGACGACGAGACACGGAACTTGGTAGAGAAGCCCGTTAAGGTGTAGGCAGAAACCGTGCCGAGATAGAGAAAGAGGGAATGGAAGGAGAAGGAGGAAGGAAGAAGGGAGAAGGGAGATTCCGAAACCATCTTGGGTGATAGAACGTGGCAAAGGCAAAAGACGAATCCTGGTTTAGGATATATCCAGGAGGTTAGGTTGGAGAAAGCGGTTCGTTCGTGTTACTGAAGTTCACTAACCCCCTGATTGAACTTCACGAGTACGTGAGTACAGTGTAGTATCAACGTAGGTATAGTAGTACGTGGCATCTTCCTCAACTGCAACAGCAACGGGAGCAGTAACGTAGCAGCAGCAACAGTAGTAGCAACAGCAGTAGCAGTAGCAGCAGCAGCAGTAGCAGCAGTAGCAGTTTCAACAGCACCAGCATCAGTACCAGCACCAGCAACGAGGCATCGGATCACTCAGCCTACATCCGCGTCAAGGCGAGGCTTTGTAAGGCCGTACCGAGCTAGGCGACCGGAGATTACAATGGCATCTCCTCCAGATTAGCATATGAATTACGATCCCCCTGTGCACTTTCCTTCCCTCCTTGTCGGCTTCCCTTCTTCCTTCTATTGCTCTTCCATCCCCTTCTTGTGGAACGTTTGATGCACACGGATTCTTCTTACAGGGGAAAGCATTAGACACGATGAAAAAAGGTTGAATCTTCTCTATCTACTTGTAACTCGTTCTGCTTTATAATATTTTTAAGTGGACAGATGAGAAGACGTATCTCGGAAATGTTTTCTCGTTTTATAAAGTTAACATTTTATCAAGGTTAACCATCAGACATATTACGAATTTGATGTAACAATGTAATTTGAATCTGTCGTATTTGAAAGAAATTCAACGGTGAGACACATGAGTCTTTAGAAGCTTCCAAGATGTAGGAGCTCGTTGTGAATCATCAGGGTTGTCATGCGGGCTCGTAGTAGAAGATACTAAACTAAGTTCGAAGTTTGAACGTTTCAAGATTATCACCGATGTTCATATATCTTTATAGTTTGTTTCGTTGGTCTCTCTACGTTGGTAATAATGATACTACTAGGATTGTAGAGACTGAATGTTGGGCCGATCGATTTCACTCTCCTGACAAGAAATGTGGGAGGACGGACCGGGGGTGGGCGGTTCGGTCTATGCAATTTCGAAAGTCACTGAGGGAGGACGTCGCCGTTGTTATTGAATTCGATGGTGTCGATAAAATCGATGCGTTCTAAAAATGTAACGATGTCTCTGGAGGATCGTCGTAATAATGGATGTACGGCGACAAATGTTTGTGTTATATTCAGAGCGCGTTTTTCACAATATTTACGTACCGTCAACAGATTTTTAACCGCGTATTCTACAGTCCAGTGCTATTTGCATCCTAGGGTTTGCAGATACCTGTGTGCATGTGTGTGCATGAGCGTGTGTGTTATGTCATTCGTGTATTTTGTAGATTCCAATAGAATTTTGCGAATGATTCGTATACGCTAGGTTGAAGATTACGTATGGATTGCTGAATTGCCCATATATATTCGTTATTAACTTTGCGCATCACGTTCGTATAAATCGCTAGAGAGATTGACGTATTCTCTCGTGTCGAATCTGATCCTAGTTAAATGTTATCGACGTTTTCAAATCTCTACAATGTGACGCATCCCTTGTTAACGGTACATCAGTATTATATAACTATGAACTTTCTTTCAAGGTTCCTTTTGCAACATTTCAAAAACCGGGCGCTGCTTGTGTCGTGAACAAACACAGAGAGTAGGTTTCATTTACTGAAACTCCAAGCACGACCCCGGGTAGCCCGCTAAAAGCTACCGGGAATTCAATCAGCTTTTACGCAGAAAGCCAAACACATCTGGCTGAGTGCCAGAGATAGGAGAAAATTTGGAGCAATGGTCGACCGAGATGACGAGAACGGAAGAAGGACCGATCCTGAATTGGTAGAAAATTTTATAAAAAAAAGAGAAAGAATATAAGAAGAAAGAAAAATATAATAGATAAAAAGAATCTTTGACGCTAAAAGTCTCTAGGAACGTATTATTTTTTTTCTGAAATACGAAAATAGACCGCTGAGGCGGAGATCCAGGGTCGTTCTTAGATTTTCCAAAAAGTTCAATCTCGTTAAATCCGAATGCATAATAATTAAGGTAGACAGAAGTATTGATCATGGTCGAATATTATAAATAAGGATTTTATGATAATATTCAAATTTTATCTACTAGATGAATCGGTCGTTCTCACCTCCGCGGTTTTCACTGTCCGCCGGCTTCACTTGAATAGGACGGTTCATCTGAAACAAAAAGAATTCGTACCAATTAATCATAGGTAGCAAACAGTGTTGAATTTATCAATCTATCTGTTAATACAAGTATCATGGGCTATCAAAAAAATATTCAGCTACAATTGATAATCCTTCCTCTTCTGACAACGAAAAGTTTTACATAAGAGGAACGACATAAGAGAGAAGAAAAATCGAAAAATCTAAAGAAATAGAAGAAGAAGTCCTGTTTCTTGCAGTATTAAGTTGAAAAGAAACGAATTGCTGTAGAAAGCGTGCAACAAAACGGAAGTGTCGTTATTTGTTCAGTAGGAAGTGTCCAGTGAAGGTGTACATTCGTTCCTTCGTCACTTTGCCCTCGCTCAAACACCATCAGAGATGGTGAGAGGTACCTCTGTAGTTGACAGGTCCGACTGTCAGGGAATAAGGGTGGTAAAGACGACAACGACAACGACAACGACAACGACAACGACGACAACGACGACAACGACGAAGGATAAGGAGAAAGATCCTGGTAGACGGTGTAAAAGGGGAAAATGTTGAGATCGAAGACAGATATGGAAGAGAGAAAGATGAGAAGGATAGTAGGACCTTTCGTGGTGGTGGTCCTTTCGAAGCATTCCGTAGAAATCTTTTGGACCGCAGCATAGATGGTTTGGACTCCGAGAACAAATAACATTGTTTATTTGCCGGACCACGCCGCCGCAGCACGCTCTACTTCTCTCATCCAGGGATCCAGATGCATGATTCATGACACAGGGGACAAGCCACCGTAACTTCGATCTTCTTCGAGAGACCCTCTCACACTCCTTGTGTGTTTCCCGTTTTTCACCCTAGCACACAAACATTCCCTTTTACCGAGGATGCTCCTTCCAATAAGGCGTTATCCTATCACTCCACTTGGAAATGCTTTCTCCGGCCAATTTTCCTTCCGACGCCGCCCTCCCACATGCACGAACAAAAGGGACTACTTCCTTCTATTTTACCAACACGATTTCTCTAATCTATTTTGATAAAGAATTTCAACTAACTCGATCCTTATTCAATCTTCTGAATTCATTTAAGATTGGATGCAATGTTTGCCTTGATAACGAATTACTGTAATTGGAATGATGATTACGAACGATTTAGCATCGATTCGAATTTTAGGATTCCGGAAGGAGATTAGGACCGCTTAAGGAACGATGAATCTTAGAAGTGGGAGCACGAAATCTGGTCTTTAACATGGACATGACACGCTCGGGATCCCTTCGAATGCCACGACCATCTGTCTTCTGACTCGCTACTTTTTTTCATTATACGGTATTTCCCATAAGAATTGCCAGGGGGTAGAAGGCAAAAAGAAAGGAAGATAGAGAACGAGCGTGTGGTAGATGAGAACGTGCGAGGCAGCCCCAAAACTTTTTCTTCCTGCGCGCATGCCAGATACCAAGGGGAATTGGTCGCATTGCAGGGGTCAGTGCCATGACCACGTGGATATTCTACACGCTATATGCTTTTCGTGAGTAGGGCAGAAAAAACAATACGAAAGGGAGAGGGCGGGAGTATAACTGTCGTATACAATTACTAAGTTTTGTTGAGTTTTTTTAAGAGATCGATGGTAAATAAATGATTTCTTCTTTTATAGTAGCCGTGGTACGAAACGAAAATGTTTTGCTAAGAAATAAAAGAAAAGTTTGAGAAAGAGATGGGGCTGGCAGGCAGGCCATCCTAAACATTGTTCACGGATCAGGAAATTAAACTCGAATAGTGGTAGTCATTAGACGTTTGTTGTCGCCTCGTTGTCGGGGGAACATCGTGTGCTACTAAAGATACCGGAACTGTGATACGACTACTTCTCAGTTATTCTCCTTCTCGCCTCCTTCGAGAAACTTTAACGCTGAATGCGTCCCATAAATGTCACTTACGACTCGACAGTTTTCCTACTGGATTCCTACTTTCCTCTTCGACAATAATTATTAAGACAAATGGATATAAGTACTTTATCGAACTCTGAAAGTTGACGCAAGCTAAGTACCAACTCGGTTGAGCGCGAACTTATCGCAAGTACCTACCAAACTCGGTTTTCTAAGAATTAACAATCTCAAAGATAGAAACGATTTATAAATTATTTAATAGAATTCTTATATAAATCCAATATGTAATATGTAAATGTATATTTTGTAAAAGAGAGTATGTTAGTATTGGAAAACCAAAAAATCAATTAATCGGCTATAAGTTAATGTGATCCCTGGGGTAACCTGGTTTACTAATTAAAAAGAAAAGGAAAAGAAAGGGCAAAAAATAAATAAATCAAATGAAAGGGAGGAAGATAATTATTCGAAGTTAAAGTTTTAATGGACAGCATGTGCTTCGACAAAAGCAACTAGCTCTTATTAATAGGTATAGCTCTTTCATAACGACATGGCGGAGCTCGCTCCGCGCCTTTATTTAATGATCGCGTTACGATCGAGCGTCGACCCTTTGGCAATTCGTGTCATCAGGCATGTGCACTTAGAAAATCGATTCCCTTGAGAGGCACCACTCAAGATAGATGCTAATAAGTAAATGTGTTTGCCGAGACCCGAGCGCGCATCACGGGTAATTAATTAAGCTCGATTATCTATGTACACTGCGGGGAAAGCGAGCGTTGCTTTTCTCTAGGTAGATAGATATGGAACGATATCCTTCAAAAGGAAGAATCACGAGTAACCTGGCAATTTTCATCCTACCAATTTCGTATTCCTCTATTTGACACTCCCCTTCAATCCTTACTTCCGAAGAATCGCAAATAAAATATAGATAGATACACGAATAAATAGGGAATAAATAGGGAATAAATAGGGAATAAATAGGGAATAAATATTTGAAGGGATATAGCAGATAAAATCTTCCTATATTCAAGTGGTCTGAAAAAGAGAGAAAGAGAGAGAGAGAGATAGAGAGAGAGAGAGATAGAGAAACCCCAAGGACCCATTGCTACAAGGCCATAAGAGAATTTGCAGTCGGAACGTGGAAAGCTTCGTGGAACTTATCCTCCTCCTCCTCCTCCTCCTCCTCCTCCTCCTCCTACGACGATATATCCACAACTCACCCTACTACTCACCCTCCCATTTGCTTCTTCATCCTCCTCGTTTTTCTTCTCCTTTTTTTTATTTTTTTTTTCAAACAAGCAAACGCACGAGCCTTAGGAAAGCCACGTAAAATCCAGATATCGAATGGGTGGAGGCTGATAAGCGGCGAATTGAATGGTGAATACCGTTTCGGAAATTGAATAAGCTATCGTGGCTGTGCCGAAGCGCCAAGTGGAAACCCGGTATTTGACCTGGCTGCGTGCAATCAATGTACTGATTGGAGATAAGGGCTCGCCCTGCGGACTCCCTCTGGCATCCTCTACGGCATGATTTATATAGGTATGGCCTTCGCCGGCGATGTATTCATTACTTGATTACCCTTCAGCGAGTTAATTTCGATCATGGCCACGTAACGAGTCGGATGACTTCATCTCTTCCATTAGGATCTTTTTACTTTTCAGCATGATGCGATCAAATAGGAGTGCACAATTGCCTATAGTTTCTATCGACACTCTTTGTCTCGTGTTCCGATCAATACCATCGATTATTAAATACCTATAGGGTAATTCATATTTTTGTTCATTTATGGATCTAACCATTTGGTAGATTCGTTCCAATTAATAATTACCATTTGATAAAGAATTATTTGCATATCGGAATATATAAAAAGAGTAATAATTGGTCGGTCAAAAAGAAATAGATTAATCGAATATTTTTCATAAATGTTATTTATCTATATAATCAAATGATTTCAATGGTAAGGTTTATTAGGGATTATTTTAAAGGAAAAGATTATTAAATAAAAATGAACTTTGTAGAGGTACTATTCATCAATTTTCTCATTTTATCGATTCTATATAGAGACATAGATGCAATTCATGTCTCATTGAACATTCAGGCCTGTTTGATAGGACGCATATTAATTGGAGGAACGATCGCTTCGGAAAGTTCAAATCCGGTGATCGTTTAACGACATTTCCGCGTTACACTGGACCGATTTGCTCGCAAGTTTCGAATCGGGAGATATGGAGTAAGAAGGACAAGGAGGAGGAAGGTCGAAGAGAGCGGCAGTCTGCAGGTGTGCACTCGACTCGAGTTAACTTTGATGATTCTCTTCCACGTACACGGTAACCGTTGGGAAACTGTATATCCCACGAAATCTGCATCCGCGGTCGCCCCGGTAATATAGCTAATTTGTCGAATGTTCCAAAGCAAATGCATTTCTCCTCCTTCGTGTATGCTTCTCGCGTTGGGTGCCGTACATTCTGTATGTGTGTGTGTGTGTGTGTGTGTGTGTGTGTGTACGCTAGAACTCCGTGAGAGAAACAGAGAGATACATATATAGTTAGGGAAACAGGAGGAATGGAGAAGGATGAGATGTTTCCTAGCATATTAGATCTAAGTAGATTCCACAGCCGAGTTAATTGGCGAATTAATTGAAACTGAAAATTCGTTTAGAGCTAATTCTAAGTATTATATACATACAATTGATATTTTACGATCAGTGTGGGTGGGAAAGTATTTTTATCTTCATGGACGAATCTTCTAACTTTTCAAAGTTTTAACACGATATTCTCACCATTTCATTGATTAATTAACTATAAATAGACGGATATATCGGGGATGGATGTAAAAGTAAATCGAAATGAGATAAGAGTAGACGTTGGTACGTGACACGTTTAACGAACGAGTGTCACTCGTTCGTGCGAAAGAAGAGAAGAATCGCGTTAACTCGTGAAACAGGATGCGATATCAAAGGTAAGAAGAATATATTTCAACGTTTCCGGTTGAGATTTTGTTATCGTGTTTCTTCGATACAAAGATATTCTGTGATCTCTCGGATTTCACTCCTTCTCTCTTTCTCTCTCTCTCTCTTTTTTCCACTTTTTCTTCTTTTTATTTTGAAATTTCCCCCTCCGCCAATCGGTAGTGACGTTTTTCTCTAACACTTTGCAAATATTTGAACGGCAACTATACTCTTGCCAAAGAGCATTTGAGTTGAGTGAGCTTTTGCACCCTCGCTGAGCCAATCGACGTTTACCGATTGTAATCTAAGCCAATGCCTCGCTGCGCATTAAATGTCAAATGTTATCCAATTCTTTCTCTTTCTCTCTGTGTTTCGAATTCGCGTTGCTTCGGTGCTCGTTTTCATGTATGTACGTTTGTACAGACCTCGGAAAATCGGTTGGGTTGACGCAATTGTCGCGACGGTTTACGCGAAGCCCTTTGACGCGGTTTTTTTCGTCACGTATCTACTCGTACCTATGTTCAACACATTTCGATGCCTGGTTATTACTAATGCTTTTGCGAGTAACAAACCTTTATAAATAAAAATATTACACGTTACAATTGACAGATCGATTAATTGAACGGGTAACGGTCTCTTTGTTTATTCGACGCACAAAAATAGGCAAGAATTGCGACGAAAAGAGGAAAAATATAATGCGTCAAATAAAAGATAGAATTTTAGCTTTCATAAAAGTCGAGAGTTAATCTAAGGGTTACGATACATTCGCTCGATAACATTTTCCGCTACTTGGAGCCACTTAATAAGATACTTTTCCCAATTTCTGCTTACCCCAATAATCTCCTCGATCCCTTCAATCCTCCCTCCTTCTCTCCTTCCCTCCTTCTTTCCTTCCTTCCTTCCCCTTTTTCAATTTGCGAAGATAATAAAATTGCACTTTTAATAATGTCCAGTCGAATTTGCGAAACTGCGAAGGTTTTCATTTAAATCTGCTCTCAGCAGTGTTTAAATTCGTGATGGGAATTAACATGCACGAGGGTTCGGGTCGATAAAGCGCGCTCGTCCACGTTATGCTGTTGAATCAGTCGTCTAGTAAAAGGGGGAGGAAGGTCTGCCGGCTTTCTACAATAAGCAACGCATACTATATTTTCAATTCATCATTATGCCACGACGATTCTATAAGATAGAACAACAGAAGCTGTTATTTCTTTGAAAACTAAGAAAGTAGCCTTACATTTCTCCTAAATATATCACGAGTTACCTAATTAAAAGTTCCTTCGAGAGGGAACATCTTGAATTTCCATGGTAATTGAAGATTTTCTCTTATGATTTCAACAAAACTTGAACAACTGTTCTAAGCAATATCCGCTCTATCATTGAGTTTGTAAAAATAATATTAATATTAAAAGATAATATATTAAAATGAATTGTGTTGAAATAGAAAATACACAAAGGATAAGATCGTAGATCATCGAGAGAGATTTGTTGAATGTTATCAGTTGGTTTGCATACCTAGCAGGAGATGATGATAGGATGGGAAAGGGATAGATAGATAACGGGTATAAGATTTGAGATTGATGAACAGTTGGGAAACGGTGTGGCCATGTGGCGTCGACGATGGCAACGATGGAGCGCATTTACTACGACGCTATGCGTCGGCACATTCACGTGTGCTGCTGAATTAATTGATGCACGACTCTGCATCAGCAGCATCCTTGTCGTCTCGTGAGAACGCGTCATGTGTACCGGTGGGACTACCACCGGCGTTTCTCTTCCACTTCCTCCGTCCGTTTCCAACGTCCGACGTTTCCGATACAAACACTCACGCGTATGTGCGCGTATAATATACGACAACGGTCAGCTCTGGCGCCGAAGGAACCGACGCGAATCGACAGGGAAAGGGATAAATGGACGTCGTGCCTGAAATATCAGCGTCGGAAGACTACCCCGCGTTAACCGAATTGCCAAACCCAAACCTAAACCCAAACTCGAACCCCTTTAAGCCGAAGCCTTAAAGCTGATCCTTTAAACATGACTATTTTTTATGCACTTTCATCAAAAACACAACGATTATAGTATAAACGATTATTATTCGATATTATTTTCAATAGAAAATTTACAAGAATTAATGAATGTTTTAAGAGATATAACATATCATTGTACTATTAAAGTTCTATTCATTTTTTAGATGAATGCAAATTGACTCTGCCTATTGTCCCTATGATTTTAATCTTAAAAATGAAGCACGCAAAAAGGCATTAATGTTAGGATATGACCCTTCTATATGACGGCTTAGCATGAAACACAAAAGTAATTTTTAAAATATCCATACGATAGATCAAAGTGCTTTCGAACGAACCGAAGCACTTGGCTGCGGTAGAGCAGCTGCTTTTCTTCCTTCTAAACGGCACGGCGCGTGTCCGCAGGGTAGCTCTTAATGCAGTGAGGCGTGTACGTCGTGCGTGTGCACGTTTGCATGTAGCGTCTCACCCCTATGCTGTCTCTCCGCTCTTTTTCGCCTAACGCACGTACTACATTTGTATATGTTGCACAACGGGGAGGAACTGGGAATCGTTATTGTAAGCGTTACGCGTAAAGAACGGTCAGAGAGACAACATATGGTCGCAGTATAATGTAACGTTTGCCTGAACGAATGAGAATGAGAGCGAACGAGTTACCAGGAATATTTACGCGTAACTACGCAAACGAAGAAGATACGAATGCGTGAAAAAGGGTTCCTCTCCTGCTTTTTCTTGATAAAATCCACGGAAATTGAACACAGCTCGTAAAACCACCGTCGTCGTGATCGCATGCATTTTCACGTACTCCTGTCAGAATTACCAACATTACTTTACCAACGCGTTCCTTTCATTTTCTCTCTCTTTCTTTCTTTCTTTCTTTTGAAAATATCGTATGCATCGTTTCCCCCAATTTCCATTCAACCGAAACATCGCACAAACCGATACAATTCGACGCGTTTTTACAAAAAAGAAAAGTATTACTTTTATTTTATTCCGACAAATTCTCTAACACTCGCGACGAGATATTTTTCGATAACAAGTGTCGGACGACGAGTGTAAATTTAATGTGACCACGTGCGTGGAATCGATAATACTCTCGCGATCTTGTTACGAGAGAAAGTCACTTTAATTAAACCTGTCCTCTATTTGTTGCCAAAAGTAGAAAGAGTTGGGGAGAAAAAAAAAGAAAAAAGAAATAGTGACGATGAGTTTTTATGACACTCACCATTTGCATGTCGTTCCGACGCGACGATACCACTTCCAAAATGTGAACCATTGGTGCCAGTTTTGAAATGAAACAAAACGCAGTATTGCCGACCCGCGTGGCCGGCTCGCGAGTAATAGTAGTAGTAGTGGTGGTGGTTGTGTTGGTGGTGGTGGTGTTGGTGGTGGTGGTGGTGGTAGAAGTAGGGAGGAGCGAACAAAAATTTCGCACGCTTCGGGGATGCGCGTAAAACGCACTGTATCACAACCTGACGCGCTCTGACGCTCTGACGCTCTTTGTCGCTCGACAAAATAATAAATTCACAGAAAGAAAGAAAAAAAAAAACAAAGTAGAGCAGGATTTCCTGACTTCACAAAAATATTGCACGTTGTCGGTAGTTGAGAAGTAATGATAGTAGCAATAGTAATAGTAGTAATAGCGGAGTTGTAATCGTCGCACAATTTCTCATAGATAAAATACGAAGATCCTATATTCTTCTTTTGTCTCTTATTCCTTTTTCTTCTTCCTCTTCTTCACGTTGTTCTTGTGATTCCTTGCTTCTGTTTACTAACGCGCGAAAGCTACTCCTGATATCCCTTAGGAGCAAACTTCTCTCGGGATTGTTGAACACAGTGTCCGGCAGCGCAAACGCGCGCGCGCACCGAAAAGGGCGAAAGAAAGCACGACGAAGGAGAGATGAGAGAAAGAGAAAGAGAAAGAAAGAAAGAAAGAGAGAGAGAGAGAAAGAAAGAGAAAGGGAGTAAAACCGAGCGGGAGAGAACCGAGCGAGAGAGCAAAGAAGACGGAGGGGACAGAGCTATAGATAAAACCCCGAACGCAGCTCGTCCGCGACTGATTCCCCAGGCCTACACGCACCCTCTAGTTTTCTCCCTTTCATCCCCCACTACCCACCCTCCTCACTGCCGCTGCCTCGTCCCCACCCCCCTCCTTTCCTATATTCTCTCCCTCCTCGCGCGCGTCTCCCTCTTATCCCCTACGAACGTCCCCCTCTTTGGATCTACGCACCCTTTGCGAGAAAACCCACGCACCCTTCGTTGCTGCGGACCCTCGCTCTCTCGCCTTTCCCTACCACTCCTCTTTCTCATGCTCCGTCCTTTTCTACAGGACGCCGTCCATTTCTCTTTCTCCCCTGATATCGATAGAGAAACACCCTAGCGTTCGGCCAATCAAAGGAACGCGAAACTTTTCCTAGACCCTCGCGCGCCGTGCCTCGTGCGGTCCACGAAAAAGAATAGAGAAAAGAATACATCGGTGATGCGGGTAAGACTGTATATACGGTGTGCTTTGTAAGAGTACAAAACTTTTTCTTTTATCATCGAGTATGTTTCATTTATTCGCATGATACCGTAGGACTCACCTTTAGCAGTATATTGGGGAAAGCATCTAAAAATACCTTTCCTTAGAGTAGACGTAACAGAAAAAACGACACGAGATAAAACGAGAACTCTGTTAGCACCGAGATATACTTACTTCTTCTGCGATGTTAACTTTGTCGATTTCTTGCGGAAAGTGAGAAGGGAGGTTATTTTATTTATGGCGAGGAGGGTCTTCTGTGTGGCCTTGAACATCCTCGCATCACTCGAATTTACGGGGATCTTCAGCCAAGACTACAGAGTACGATAGAAATAGAGGGAGAAAGCGTATTTGAGAAAATTCGTAGCTTTTAGGGAAGATTTTCCGAACAATGGAAAGAGAAACGTAGTGATCTTAGAGCTTGGAAAAAGTTTACTCGAGAAGACACGATTTTCTTCGACTTTGACACGTATCATTTTTTTCCTACTCAGAAAAAGAAAAACAAATTTACGTTGTTATCCTAAAAGTGAAAAAAAAGACCCGTTTCATGAGATATTGCGATTGGACACGAGAGACTCGACCGATTCGAAATTCGTAGTAGTAAGTTTAAAGATAAACAGTGACCAATGCGCAACACGTTTAATCCTTTAAGTGGTAAGCTTTTAAAGCTTTAAATTCTACGAGGCTGAACGTCCTTCTATTCTTTTTTTTTTGTCCAGCTGTTTCATTAGTATTGTTTTATTTAACTACCTAGCAGTACTCGATTTTTCCAAGTAAACTCGAAACGGGCTGCTACTCGAAATCGGCGGGATTTAAATACTTGAAAATCGTTCCTGTCCCAACCCAAAAAGCGAGAGAACCAAGAGAGTACGATTTATTCAGAACATCTTGCTCAATCACGGGTCGTGTGCGCGATGGGTATAAGCTTGAGAGATCGAAAGAAGGAATGAGAGTAAGGAAAAGGAAAAGTAAAGCAGCAGGAGAATGGAGAGAAGGAACGTACTTACATGGACCAGCAGTTAACCTCTCGTCATCCTTCCTTGCTTTCGTTCGGGGATTTGTTGGTTCAAAAGGATCTCTTCTCGTAGGAACATTCGCAAAACTCTCCATCCGCTTTCTACTCCCTGCCTCCCATTATTTCTTTCTTTCTACCTCCTACTCTTTTTCTCTGGCCATCCTCCGAACAGTTCGCGTTTTTAAAGGGCTTACAAAAGCCACCGGAAATTGCTCCTGGCTCTTTCGACGTTACGCTCGATTCCATATCTGTCTATTTCTTCCTCCCCTCCTTTCTTTCCAAGACTCGAAGCCACCCTCGAATCTCTCTCTTTACCTTTACCCTCTTGGCGATATCCTCTTTTTTCCCTTTTACCTATTAACGGTTCTTCTTTTTCTTCTTCTTCTTCTTCTTCTTCTTCTTGTTCGTTACCGTCGATTTCACGAGTAGCTTCTTGCCAAGGCGGCAAAAGTTCCGATAATGGTGGATTTGGATAAAACGATTCGACCTGCTGCACCAATTCCTAGCCTAAATGCCGAGAGATCCGGTTAAAGCGGCTGTTAAGGACGACGAATGATCGTTTTCATTCCTGGTACTGGCTTTAACGAATCACAGCACGGGGTGGGACTCATCTCTTACGGGAAATTCGCGAGCTATAGATAAATGAAGTGAATCGGTTGAGAAGAGGAAAAGAATGAGGTGGGTGGGTGTTAAACGGGGCTGGCTCATTTTTTGAAATCGAACGAATTATTTCCCGTGCCATCGGTTCGAAAAATCCACCAGAAGAATACAGATTAAGCTCGTCCTCGTTGAAAAAGTGACGCAGAGTTCGCGCGATCTCTAGCCAGCGATCCGTCTTGCGTAACTTGTCGATTCGGATGAGGATGAGGATGAGGTGGAGGAAGAGGGTGAATAGAGAGCCCTCGAGAGGTCCAAGAGGAAATCGATACGAAAGCTGTCATGACGAAAAAAGGAAAGGGAGAGAGAATCGACGAGTCTACGATGAGGAAAGTCAGAAACGTGTTTCGGTGTGCCCTTCGTTCACTAGGGCGAAGTATTTACTTAGCTATGAAGGGGTGAGACCTGAGGGAGGCTCGATAAAGGGAGACACGACAGTGAAAGGGGGAGAGAGAGAAAGAGAAAGAGAGATGTGATGGAGAACGACCGAGTGAAAGTTGCCTAAAGAAAACTCCAACGGCCGCGTTGCTGCTTTTTGATGACTTCGGGAGAAGTTTTCCTTGGGACGATGAAGTCTGGAAAAGACTTTGAAAACTCGAACGCCGATATGGAAAGTGAGGGACCCGCCATGGACCCGTTATGGATCACACGATCAATCTCTTCGCACGAGAATAGGCGAAAAGTTCTAGGGCACCATCACTGTACGAATCTAAAAGTAAAAAAGAAAGAAAAAAGGAAAATGCTAAACTATTCTGTTTCGTCCAACCGAAGGCTACCGCAGTTAGAAGTTAGAAATTTCCAGCGAGACGCGGCTTGCCGCTCAACTTTTTTAAAAGTTCATTCAAAAAATGTTCTAGTACTCGACACACACACACACACACACACACACACACACACACACACACACAGGATTAGTATCTAAAATGACTGACTTACTTTTTATTTTATACAAAACTTGATCGGGGTCGATTATCCAGGATACCAAACACACGTGACTTTTGTATTCCCATTGTTATAGCGTGTAAGAACTTTAAAACAAACAAAAAATAGAAACCGACTGAATAACCGAGATAAGGGCTGGAAGGGTTTGTAAAAAGTCTACGAATGGATAAGTTTGTGTATTATCGGACGAACGAACGAATGAACGAATGAACGAATGAACGAATGAACGAACGAATG
Organism: Polistes dominula; assembly: GCF_049000335.1. Lineage (NCBI taxonomy): Eukaryota > Metazoa > Arthropoda > Insecta > Hymenoptera > Vespidae > Polistes > Polistes dominula. The sequence continues at coordinate 4,018,190 of NW_028300906.1, read as the reverse complement.
AACGAATGAACGAATGAACGAATGAACGAATGAACGAATGAACGAACGAACGAACGAACGAACGAACGGACGGTTGCATTAATGCGACAGCTCCGACGTGTCGTAAACGATCGCGTGCGATTATGTCACGCTGATGCAATTCGATGCCAACCGATCGATTCTCCCATAAATTACGTTGAATCCTCGACCAACAACACAACCACCACCCATCCACTCGACCTCCGTCAAGTCCTCTCCTCCCTTCAATTCGAACGATGAAGAAGACGATTAAACTCTCCGTGCTTTGCATCTTCCTTCCCAGAGTTAAACTCACTATTCTACCACTTCCCCGTTTCCTCCCCACTACTACTTCTTTCTCCTCCTCCTCCTCCTGCTCCTTCTCCTCCACCGTTCTGTTTCGAAGAACCTCGACGCTTGAGTCGAAATATTATTTGTTATGGCCGAAATTCCTCAATTAAGAGTCCTCTGGCAATTTGTTTATGCTATGAAGTGGAGAATAAAGGGTTAGGTTAAGGTGTAAAATAAAACACGTGGTTGAGCCAACCAAAGAAACAATGCCTTTTTTATTGGCTCGTCAGGGAAAAGCCTTGCGGCATAAAAACCCTGGATGTTACTTGATTATACAATAAGAATGCACCACGTGGCGTACCACGAGGGAGAATACCGTCGATGTGAAATAGATATATATTGGAAAGATCTCACCTCTCGCACTCCGCAAATATAGCGATCACAACCTTAAGGGTTGTGATGTTGAATAGGCTCACTTTCACGAGTCTTGAAGATGAGGATATTCTCTTCGTTGTCCTTTGTGAATTCCTAAGCCTCTATAATCTCTCAAGATGTGTAGTCGTAGGCGTCCGGTAAAGAATAGAAAGAATGCCCCTTTTGTACGGTCACAGCAGGACGTACGTACTAGGGCGATGAGAAGTGGGGATGCGAGAGGTGGGGGTTGCTAGAGCAACGCTTCGATAGTTACTAACAGTTGATCGATGCTCGCAATGAGTATCGATCTAGAATCCCAATCGATGGAAGTGGATGCGCGCGAATTTCGAATACCGCTAATCACCGTACGATCCTTTTCGGATCGTACATACTCCCCCCGTTGAGCGTGTAACGATCAATAACATTCGTAATACATGGTTTGTGTTGTGCGCTTATTACAATCGATTTTACGATATTTGTGAAACGAGTCACAATTTATGTATTGCTATAGCATATATCGCTTGCAGCACGAGCTGCCTGCCGTCTTCCGTGAATCGCTGTATTATATATCGCTTGCAGCACGAGCTGCTTACCGTCTTCCGTGAATCGCTGTATTATATATCGCTTGCAGCACGAGCTGCTTACCGTCTTCCGTGAATCGCTGGCCAGTCGATTTATCTGTTTTGTACGTACGAGAAAATTATTCATAAGAGATTCAACGCACGAGCGTTAATTATAAAGGATACAACGCAAAAATTAATGATGGTTTAACAATGGACAAATAGTCGTTGCGTTTCGCTTGACAACACCGTGAACCGTCTTCACGGTGAATACTCGCATTGATAGTGGACAAATAGTTGTCACACTTTTCTTGACGACTCCGTGAATAGTTTTCACGGCTATCTCACGTATAGTTGATTTGTCGATGAGAATGACGGTGGTGTTCCTTTGATTTTATGCTGGGATTGGGTCCATTTCTAGCGTTTTTTTTTTTTTTTTTTTGGAATGTGTTTCCATGAAGACAATCGATTAGCTGGTGTCTTAATATAATTTTCCTTCCACAATGTCGTAAACGTTCCTTTAATCTAAAAGAAATGTGCAGGCGTTAGTATGGTTGCATCATTTAAATCTGACGATTACGTTACCCTTAACGGGCGTAAACTTAAAATAGCTTCGATTTCGATAACAAATGTGGTCTACTTCTTCGTATGCGAAACGCAGTTCGCTCACGTTTCGTCTAAAATGATGTTTGAAAGATTTGACTGCAATTTCCCCCAGACCTCCTTACCGTCGAGGAGTCAAAAACGTTGTTGAAGGGCATAGAGGGTAGTCTGTATACCGGCGTGAAAGTTTTGTTCATGGAGCTTTCGGATGAGATCGGTGACGTGGTGATGTGAGGGCAATAATATCGGACATTTCTCGTGGAAACTTAAATTTGCGTTCCGAAGTCGACCCCCCACTCGAATTAAACCTTTTTCGTCAAGAATCGGAATTAACGCGGCGAGCCTTGCGCTCTTGACTCCCCCCGCTGTTTTCAACCTTTCTCTTTCGGCGTGACATTGTAAGTCTTGCACGATTTTAAAAACGCGTCGTTCCGTTTGTTATTTCTGCGGTAGACAATTCTCCCTTATATGAGTTAGTTTTAAGCCATCGTCAGCATCGAGTTACAATTTTTAATCATCGCGTGAGTGTCAATGCTCTGCATAATTCTAAACGTGGTACAGTGGTGTCCTTAAGAGGAGCCACGCGACTTTTAGCGCAAAGTAGACGTACGCGTGTGTTACCGAATTTATGTCGCGATCTTACATATAAGCAGCCTCCGTAACCAGATTGACTCGCGTCGCAGAAACCGTGTAATTGGCCGTCGATCGGGTCATCAACGTATAGATCACGGTCTAGTATGTCGGCTCCGAGTGGATAATTCGCGCTTTCATCTTTCGCGAGTTTTTTATGGTTCGTATAGCAAGAAAAGGTGTTAAGGTTATTTCGAGTGTCACCGTGTTAAGTTCGAACTCGCGAATCCGTTCGTTATGTCACTAAAATATCTGTTGATATTGGCGATCGTCTAGATGAACTCATGTATGTCGATACATTTCTCGATGTCCGCGTTCCATACGTACTGATACGTTCGGAATCGTAACAAGAGTTTTACTACAGTATCTCGACTTGTAGGTTCTACTAACAAAGTGTTGTTGAGAAATACCTCTGATCATTTTTTCGCGGAAGTGTCGAATACGACCCATACCTTAGTTGTCATGCTGACTGATTTAATGACCGCGTGATGGGGAAGATAACAGCCTCCCGTAAGTTCGTCTTTAACATTCGACATATGTCTTAAATCGATATATTCCCGTATGATCCGTTCGTATTCCTTCCTGAGTTCGGTATTCGCGTGTAACTTCTTCGAGAGATTGTGGAATCGGCGTGAGGCTATACTACGTAGGTGGCTGTGATCATGTCCTTCCTCGCGAGGATATACGCACCATGTATTTTCCCGATTCGCATCGTCTCGCATTTTAGACGTAATGAATTTCGCCTTCTAATTTGTTTACTGAATTCGATCGCGCTATATTAGAGACGATGAGTAGCGAAAAGTTCTGCTTATATTTATTGTTTAGCGATTAAATGAATACCTCGGTGACGATCATCGATCAAGTTCTGATCTAGCGCGAGTGGAAACCTAATATGGTATAATCTGTTAGCGTAACTCTCTCGTGACATTTTCGGCAATGAAGTGTGCGGCGACGCATGTATCTAAGAATATCCGACATTGTTTAAAGGTCCCGTTTCGTTTTTTCTTTTTTCGGTACTTGGCGCTCATAAGGAATTAATTCGGTACACCGTGCGAATTGACATGAAGGATCGGTGTTAGTCGCGTAGTAATGGGTTCGTTTGAGATGTCGACGCGGTCTCCGTTTTCGCGGGGGTGTGGCTCTCCTGTTTCGTGACCTCATGCTCGTCATTGTCTATATGTATCGACGTGTGATGGGATCGGCTGCAGATTTGACAATGTGAACTCTTACATGGGTCTCGATGCTTCCGTAAGCAATTTTTACATAGTTCATAACGTTCGACCATCGCCAGTCTGTCTCGTTTCGTCAGGTCATGGTACCGGGGGCATTGGTATAAAAGATGTTTATCTCGTTTGCAAAGAATGCAGTTAATTAAGGTCCGAGTAAGAAATGTACGCGTTATATGTGTCTCCTGTCGCTTTAGTGGCCGTAAAGTCATCGTATCAGTATGTCTACGTTTTGAGTGAGGCTCGTTTCCCGATGTCGATGGAATATTCGACGACGCGACGCTACGGAGTGTGTACTCGTTCACAAAGTCGCAAAGCTGATTCATGGTCGGATAATTATCCGCATCTAACTGTTTGTCCCATTCTTGTCTAAGGTCGCGGGGGTAGAATGCGTTCGCCAAGGCGTACCATCAGTGCGTGTGGTACATTGAAAGAAGTAATAGTATCCGAATGGGCCCGCAAGTCACCAGCGAGCCGTGTCATCTCTTCTATTGACATGCTTTTCGGGCGTGGAGTGTCTATGAAGGCGTCAATGGCCCGTGCTAGGAGTATGCGTTGCCGGTCGAAAGTTTTCAACAACATTTCCCACGCATTCTTATAATTCTGCCCGGTCGATGAATATGTCGCGATCGTCTGAAGCGCTCTACCGGTAAGAGACTCGCGGAGGTATATATGTTTTTCTAAATCCGACATGTCGGTACGCGCGTCCACCAGTGTCATGAAACTCCCCTTGAATTGAATCCACTTTCCGATGTCTCCGTCGAATTTCGGGATCTCGATTCGGCGTAATCGTATTTGCTGATCGCGGGTATTTGTAGCACCGTCGTCTCCATGCGAGCCGTTCGCGTTACTAACCGCGGCCGTATCGCCCGAGTCAATTTTGTCTCCGATCGCGAAATATCTCTCTATGATGGGATTCAAACTATCGACTCCTCCTACTTCGTGGATGGCAGTAGCGCACTTTTCATACAATGTTTCGTATTTCTCTACTAGCTGAGTAAGTCGTTCGTAACGCTTTCTTATTTCCTGTTTACTTAAATTCCCTTCTTGAATTAGATTTTCGACGTGTGTTAAACCCGATTCTAAAACTAGCCGTTTTTGTTCGAGCTGTTCGAGCTGTTTTTGCGATGCCATTCCGAACCGTTATTAATTATTCCACTTTTCGAAATCCACTCAAATTAATTTACGGTAATATGTAAAAATCCCCTTTATATGAATGAATGACCGCGCGTTGGGTTCTCGATCGCGTGGTACGGCCCTGAGGCTAGATCGTTGGAGGGGGTATACCTATGTGTAGTATAAGAGGCCGATGGAGGGGGTATACGGTTGTCGTTAGCTATATGCCGATAGATGGGATGTCCGGCGATGACGTCACGGCGTCTACCGTTCAAGTGAGGAAGGTGGCGTGGCGGTGAAGCCGCCGAAAATCTTATCGTTCTTTGTACGAGAATAAAGCGTTTTCCGAGATGGAGAATAACCTTCGATTATATATAATGTATCCGTTCAAATTTAGAAATTAAGTTCTATAAGTCTTTTCGATGTTAAGATGTGAATTTTACAGAGAAATGAGCGTAATGCATAAATATATAAGAAATTGCGAACTTCTACGGGGTTCGAAGACGCAATTTCCCTTGAGATATATATTAGTAAATGAGGGTGTGTACGCATAGGCGTATGCACGGGTAATTAAAACTACTTATCTCGCTTCTAGATTTTTCGTGATGCTGCCTCCGCTGAACGGTGTAGATGTTCACAAGATGGCGGACTCCCTCGACTTCGTTGTTCTCTAATCGGTTTGCTCGGTGTGGTGATAGTCTACTCGCTGCTTCGTAAATCAGAAGTCGGGAATTCGCACCTCACAGGAGGCACCAAAATGTTATGGCCGAAATTCCTCAATTAAGAGTCCTCTGGCAATTTGTTTATGCTATGAAGTGGAGAATAAAGGGTTAGGTTAAGGTGTAAAATAAAACACGTGGTTGAGCCAACCAAAGAAACAATGCCTTTTTTATTGGCTCGTCAGGGAAAAGCCTTGCGGCATAAAAACCCTGGATGTTACTTGATTATACAATAAGAATGCACCACGTGGCGTACCACGAGGGAGAATACCGTCGATGTGAAATAGATATATATTGGAAAGATCTCACCTCTCGCACTCCGCAAATATAGCGATCACAACCTTAAGGGTTGTGATGTTGAATAGGCTCACTTTCACGAGTCTTGAAGATGAGGATATTCTCTTCGTTGTCCTTTGTGAATTCCTAAGCCTCTATAATCTCTCAAGATGTGTAGTCGTAGGCGTCCGGTAAAGAATAGAAAGAATGCCCCTTTTGTACGGTCACAGCAGGACGTACGTACTAGGGCGATGAGAAGTGGGGATGCGAGAGGTGGGGGTTGCTAGAGCAACGCTTCGATAGTTACTAACAGTTGATCGATGCTCGCAATGAGTATCGATCTAGAATCCCAATCGATGGAAGTGGATGCGCGCGAATTTCGAATACCGCTAATCACCGTACGATCCTTTTCGGATCGTACATTATTTCTTCCAGCAATCGAAATCGATTTTTAAAGCATAAAACGCTAAAGGAAAAATAATCTTTATCTCTGAGTCCCATTTTCTACCTATCGTTCAAAATAAAAAGAATATTTATCTCTCTCCAATAGAGAATATCTTTTGTTTTCTTCTCCCTCGATAATGAATTTGAGGGAATTCGGTCGTCTTATCTATTCGGAAATTCGAAAGTTTTGGCTTGGTGGTATACGCGCACACATACATAAACTCATCCTCCTTCTCAATATCGTATATTATGCATGCATAATGCGCATGAAAGCAAGATAAAAGTTACTTCGTAATGTGGAGATACAGGACAAATGGGGGGAGAGGGGGGGGGTAGTAGGGTAGTCAGTTTTTACTGCCGCCTAGGGTGATACAAAAATTATACGAGTTAAAACAGTACTCTTTCGAAACATATAGTGAAATCAGATCACGGAAGATATTATCGAAGATACGAATGTCAAAAAGAGACAGAAATAATCAGAGAGATAGAGAAAGAGATGTTATTCATACTTAGTATAAACTGTACAAGAGAGAAAAAGAGATAGAGAGAAAGAAAACGTTCTAGGTGGATACTATGGTGGACGAAGAACGAAACCCTCGACCCATGGCGGCCCCTTTTGCCCGGTTTCCCGGTATCCGAGTCCGCGATTAGCGACCCTTCATAACTCGTTGCCCTTACCTACTTGCTTCATCGACCCTTCACTTTGTGACTCTTCAGCGCCCTCTATAGTCTCTCCCTTCCTACCTCTTATCCTACTTGCACGTTCTATCCGTTTTACCTTCTCTACTTGGCTTCAATTTTTATCCATCGTCTTTACGAAACTTTTGCTTACTTCCTCTCGATCGGTGTACTCGTTTATCTTCTCGGTAAAACGACTCTTGACCTTTATCTCGCAACGCGTCGCTTCGAGTTTTCCAACGATTTTCTTTCCCTTATTTTTTTTTTTTTTTTTTTTTAACGTTAATTTACTACTTTAAAGAGAGAGAAATAAAGAAAAAAGAAAAGTATTCCTATTACTTTTTCTTAATATCGCGAAAACAAAAGTTTATTCTTTGCTTTACCATATTATTTTGTACTTTTTTTTATTTTTTTACTTCTCTATATTTTATATCAGATTATATTTTACCAATAAGGATGTATGTAAAGTAATATAGGTGAAGCTACATATATACGTTTCTTTAATATAATATTTTTGAATACTAGTAAATTATTCCATTTCGTATTAATAAATTTACTTTATTAAGGTTTACAAGTGAATTCGAAAACGCAGAAATGTTTGACTTTGTTTTTCCTCCCTTTACTATTTTTACCCCCGTTTCGTTTTGCGAATGGAAGTAGACGAGGTGGTGGTATCCAAGGGGAAAGGGAAAAAAAATTATCCTATATAGTTGACTTTATTCCGGGGTGTATCGTTGCGTGGAAAACGGAAAGGGGAAATGTTTCGAATCCAGGTGCACTTAAAGTTAGAAACGGTTTGCTTTGCTAAGTACGATGACTAAATTTCTGACAATGGATTCTTATATTAAATTTCATTCGAAATGATGAAAGTTATAGCTATTGAACAACAACAATAATGATGACTAACTTGCAGTACGAATGTTTATAATATATAATAGGATTTAAAGATGAAATGTTTGCCAACGATTTACGATTGAACGTAATTGTATAGAATGAAAACTAATATTGGAAGATAATTGTAACCCGATTACCAATCTGTCTCCGATGTCAATCGTCGTTGTACTTAGAACCATTAAGAAAATAAATTGATGAATGAGAAAGAGATAAAAGTAAAGAGTTTATATAAAAAAAAAAAAAAAAGAAAAACTTTAAGCACCTTACCTTATATTTGTTAAGTAGTTTTTCCTCGATGCATCATCAAGAGATTATATCAATTATAGGAAATTCCTAGCTTTTACTCCTAAGTATTCGTAATTCCAACTGAGAACTGATTGTGATATATATTGAAAACGATTTTTCACGTTCTTTTCTTCTTTTTTCTTCTTTATTCACTGTAACCGATACACATTCGCGAGAGAACGGAAAAAGTAACTTTTTGTTCGATAAATAAAAATAACTATTCGAAAAATAATATTATAAGTTCGTTAAAAGAGCATTACCGTCGATCAATCATGCTCTTAGTTCGACCGTTGTCGGAACACTGAGTATATTCCTCGATCATTGTTTTTATTGTGACATTTTCAATGAAACAGAACTTTCAAAACAAAGAAAACATAAACATCCTCTCTCGGATAGATGTGTTGCGGTTATGTATATTGCAAAACATACATTTTCATGTTTTGTGAAATATATTATACAATACAATGCAAAGTCTTTTAATAGATTAAACATTTTATTACGTTTACTATTAGAAAAAAAAATAGAAATAGCCATTAATTTTATTCTCTAACGTTCTCTCATTTTTAATGAATTTTTGAGACATTTATAAATCAAATATTTTATGTCAGTATTAATTCTTTCAAAAAAAAAAAAAAAAAAAGAAAAAAATAAAAAGAAAAAAAAAGAAATTATTCAAAGAGCAGATTATTCGAATATCGGCCGATAATCGGAAGCTACCAAAAATCTGATTAAACAGCTAGTCATTCGATAAAGTGTTAAATAATAAATGATCGTGTATAATCAATTATTAATCGCTCGTTATTTCGTTTTTCGACTAAATAACATGAATGTTCGGATAACTGTAATTTTTTTGTTAGACGATACGATAATACTCTGATACTTTTCATAATAATGTAAAGGCTTATGCTCTCGTGAAAAAGAGATAGAGAAAGAAAGAAAGACGTTTAATACTACCCAGGGGATATTTAAACGTTTTCTATTATTCTCTTTTTCCCTTATTTTCGCGAGAACACATAGATATAATATCGATCGAAGGTAGGATAAAGGTAACGTCACGCGATATCACTTTGTCCACACTCTTCGACACAGTTAAGAAAATTGTAGATAAAACATAGGTATCCGTCAAATTAGAAGGCGTAGCCTGTGTTTACCACGTTCCGGAGTTTGCGATGAGCAATCGCAATTATCGATCGGAAGGTTTTAATGACGTCAAATAGCACGAACACGTATTACAGCGATCGTATAATGCGCTATCAACAATACCTTTTTTACATCCCTCTTAAGTTTAGTTGCAAGTCTAAGCAACCTTATTTTTTACTTCACCTTATCCAGCATTAATAAAAAAAAAAAAAGAAAAAAAAAATAAGAAGAAGAAGAAGAAGAAAAAAGAAAGAAAACAGGCTGTAATCTATTTTTAGCAACGGGGGGTTTAGCTCGAACATAATGGTAACGCATATTTTTTTTCTCAAGGTTTTCCTTCTCTCTCACAGACTGATAACATGGGAAAATCAGATACCCTCTCGAGAGAGAGAGACCACCGTGAACTTAAAGAAATGTTTTATTCGATCGATAATAAATAGAGTTATTATATTCTTTTTTTAAAAAGATGACGTCTTGTTGCGCAAAATCATTTGCGCAAATAATGAAGTTCTCGCCTAACCAAGAAGAGAATACGTGTCCCCGTTTGTACATAGGAGGAGAGAGAGAGAGAGAGAGAGAGAGAGAGAGAGAGAGAGAGGGTAGATGGTAGAGACTCTCGGCGTTAATTTGTCGTTACCCCATAGCCATTCGTTTGCCAGTGACAGCCGGACACGAAGGGGTGGCATTGTCGAGGTCGCGTGCTCGACGGACCATGGCGAGAAGGTGTTCGTCAGTGTGTACTCGATTGCAAGTGTGTATGTGTCCTTCTATAAATGCGTTGGAAGGAAGAAGGGAAGGAAGGAGGGAAGGAAGGAAGGAAGGAAGGAAGGAAGGAAGGAAGGAAGGAAGGAAGGAAGGAAGGAAGGAAGGAAGGGTTGGCAGCATTGCTGTTGAAGTGAGAAAGAGAATCAACCTAGGCGAAGATGCTTGTGGGGTTGTTAAGTTCGAACGTTCCTTGGATCGTATTGTATGTATATGGTAGGTTGGTAAAGAGATGGAAAGAAATGGAAAGAAAAATAAAGTGGAAAGGTTGTTTCCTGCTAGCATCGTTGGTCAGTGTATCGCGTCGGTGAAGAAAAAGGGGGGAAAAGACGGTGAAGAAGAAGAAGAAGAAGAAGAAGAAGAAAAACATGGAGAATGGAAGGGATAAGGATAGGAAATAGAGGTGGAAGTTGATGGTGATAGCAATGGTGGTGGTGGTACCGTCGATGTTAGCAGTGGTCGTCGTGCTACTACTGTACGCCTTGCGTCGTTCCCGCACTGAATTATTGAGACACCACCAGATCGATGTCACAAAAGGAAAGCGGCTGTGCGGCTTGAAATGACGGGCTTTCGCGTCACTCATACATTATGCACGCGGCCGGTTCTGCCCCTGCGTGTATATTCGTGGGTTAACACACAAAAAAGCGAGAAAGGAAACTAGAGTTCTCCCTACGTCGTCGTCGTCGTCGTCCTGAAACGTTCGTCTGTCTGCCGTTTTCTTCTCTCGCGATTACGTCGCCGCTATCGCACCGACGGTAAAAAAGAATAAAAAATAAAAAGATAAAGGGGGATGGAAAGAAACCGAGGTCAGGTGTTCAAGACCTTTATACTTTTCATCCGTCTGGAGTTTGTATTAAACAAACGAACGGACGGACGGACGGACGGACGGAAGTGAATGCACCGCTCTAAATTATGACTGAAAAAAGGCTAATTGTCACATGACAAATTATTTCTTTTCTTTTCTTCTACGAACTTATCATTTGTAATCTTATATTAAAGTACTGCATGATAATGGACAACATACGTATACTCTTTTAGATTAGTTTCATTTGAATACGATCAATTTTTCTTTAAGAGGCTGAACATTCTTATTCCATAGTCGATTAATTTTACCTTATCCCAGTAATCTCGGCAGAACGTTAAACGGGCGATTAGTCGAGCGTTTAAACCGAATAGTAAGATCCATTAGGACGGAAAACGCGAGACTCGTGTTCATTCGTGCGGTTATAATGTCATAATGTTTTTATTATTATTTTTTATTTCAACTTCACGATCGTTGAATGCAAAAAGGAACAAAACGAAATATGGGTATCGTTACGACAACCGAGGTCAGCTGCAGTTTTTCTTTTTTTCTTTATCTTCCTGTTTTCATTCATTTTTTTATTTTTTTAATTTTATTATTTTATCCTATTAAAAAAAGAAACAAGTGCGATAAAGTCCGATGATATATTTTCTCGATATCGAGAAATATGTCAAGACACGCAAATAATTATTATACTTTAACGTACAAGAGGATAATATCTATGCTTGAAATACGAAAACTAAAAGTTGGAAAATAATAAGAAAGAAACATGGTAAAAGGAATTATTGACCGCAAGCTAGACTATAAGACATAGTCTTCATTACAAAGGTTGCATTCCCTTTATACTACGTTTCTATATTCGAAGGGCAACGACATTCAAATCTATAGAATAAAGTAAGTACACTTATTTACTTATTTTGCCACGCTATATATGCACTCTCTAGAAACACAAATTCTCCTGTTGAATAGAAAGAAAACAAAAACCGAAATAAGGAAGGAAGGAAGGAAGGAAAGAAGGAAGGAAAGAAGGAACAAACAAACAAACAAACAAACGAATATGTCAGATATTAATTTCCCCACGCACCCTTTTTAGGATCGAACTACTGCGAAGGAGGAATTCCTTATACGTGATACTAACTCTCTCACGTTCGTACCCTTAATTCGAGGATGTTGGAATTAGGGCAGAATGGTTAGGAGAGAGAAAGAGAGAGAAAGAGAGGGGTGTGCCGCTTATGTGTCTTCCCGCGTAGGTAGATGAAATATCTTACGGGCACTTACTTTATATAGGGATGAAGGAGAGAGCAAGATGATAGCTGTGGGACTAGGCTTTGGAAAAGGAGGCTGTCAGGGTGGTATCGTCGTTGGCTCGCTTGAGGGTACGGAAGGGAGATAGTGGGAGAAAAAGAAAAAGAGAGAGAAAGAGAGAGCGAGCTAGATATCGAGGGCAACTGATATCGACTTAGAGGGACATATCTTCGGGTTCTACAACCAAAGAGAAAAGGGAGGGACACTATCTTATGTAATATTTACCCCTCTTGCCTCTGCTTGGGCATCTCTGTTCATCCCTCGGCTTTTTTTTTTATCTCTGTTAGCGACCCTTCTTCAATCCTACACTTTCTTCCTTTCTCTCTTCCTTCATTTTTCTTTCTTTTTTCCAACTCTATCCACATACTATTTTTCTACTCGTCTCTTTTCTCATCACCCGCACGCACGGTCTACGACCTCGTATCGGTATCTAACGACCACTTGCTCGTGCTCTTTATTTTACCATCGCGTTTATCACTGCAAAAACTACATAATAGAGAATAAGAACGTTCCTTTTTAATAGAATTCATGGATTCAAATGTGAATTTAGATAGGAATCAAATAATTGAGGAAAAAGGAAAATTGAATTTTGTTGGGTTTAGTTCTAACTAAATGCGTTCAATCATACATATTTTCTTTTATTCCTGTTATAAATAAAAATGTATTTTGTATAGATGAAGTTTGGGTTAGAAATGGTTTTAGATTGACGTTTTACCGTGTTTTTATATTTGTTTGTTTTTTTTTACTCAAGAAACCGATGACGACTGGAATTTACGAAATGTCAAACTAGTTTGAACCACCCCATGTTTTCGGACCCTACCCTCTCTCTCTCTCTCTCTTTCTCTCTCTCCCATTCTCTCTTGTTCGACATCTTTTTTTCCCTAGCCGAATCACTTTGCCGTTCCATCCACCGCGACGCGTCGTCGTAATCAGATTGCCGCTTAATGCCCGTGAAACTGAATAAAAATGCAATAGAGCGTCACTAGGTTATCGAAATCCACTTTTCCGTATAGCGCAGTGCGCGCTGTGCTAGCCACCATATATCGATTCGTCCACTTTCTGAGAGAGAGATAGAGAGAGAGAGAGAGAGAGAGAGAGAGAGAGAGAGAGAAAGACAAAGAGATATAGAGGACAAGCGGACGAGAGTGGTGAGCATCTCGTTCGAAAACACATTGCTTCAAAAGCGTGGAAACGGGGTTGAAGAGAGAACAAACGAAGAGGGAGGAACCTATGAGGGTGCTTGATCCGAAACGTTCTTTTCGTAAGCTCAATCGGAATGCTGATACTCCATGGTCCTAGAATAGAAGTCACTATTGCGTTTCCATTTTTTTTTCATTTTTATTTTTTTTATTTTTTTTCATTGAAAACATACAGGCGAGATTGTGAATTTGATGATGAAGAAAAATCGGATATTATCTTTCATAACGTTTATTTCCTTTTTTTTTCTTTTTTTATCTTTTATATAGATTTTCCAACGTATTCAGTTTTTGCTGCGTTTCAGTTTGATTCCGTATCCACGCTCAATCAAATAAGACCCATTGCAATGATTCACTTATCTCCCATTCGAATAGCATATTATATCGTTAGCGTAATAGAGAACTCGAAACGAAGTAATAAAATACGAAGAAGGAGGAAAAAGGATATTTTTTTGTCGAACGTTATTACTTTTTCGTTTGGTGAAAGAAGAAAAGAGGAATGGTCAAAGGTTAGATTTCATAACTGGTAGGAGGGCCGGTGTTATATTTGCTTGATCTTTCGAGATCAACACGAAGAGTAAGTTCTATCAAAAGTATCCTTGTACTACTTCATAACGAAGTAGCAATATTTTGTGTACCTCTATTTATTTTATATCAACACTCATCTACGAGCAAAAAGGAAAGGGTAGGCTTTATCAAAGGAATTAAGTTATGAGGTGATTACCGGAGGATTACTTACTTAATTATATAAATAAAACTTTCATGGCCTTGCACGCGCATCAACGAGATTATTTACGATCGCGTTGGATAGAAAATTACGGAAACACCTTACGGTGCTATCCGAAATATTATCGGTTTGAAAAATCTTTATTTTAAAAGTATATTAATTTAATATTTACTCTAATCGGGAATACCAAATATTATATTAATTAAACCGTGCTTGTAATTATAATTGTAGTAAGAAAGAAAAGAATAATTTAGAATTCAAAAGGTGGATAATAAAGATACACACCGAAGCTAGGATTCGTAAGTTTGCATTATTAACAAGTAGCAGCAGTAGCAACAGCAGCAGCAGCAGCAGTCTCCGTGGTGCAGATCTCGCTTGGTACGCATGCAGTTCTGGCCATATTTAATGCTTCATATGAGGGTCACGATTGTCCAGGACGTTTATATACCCATACGAAAAGCAGCCACGGACAATTTGCACGCGGCGGCAGACGATAATGACGGCGCCCAGAGACGTATTAAAAGTGAATTGCGAAAACAGCGTGGCCGGCAGGCAGCCCTATAACTTGGCCGTGAATGAGCGACGAGCTACGAGAGCTCCTCCGGGTGTCGTTGACCCTACAGTGACCCAACGTGACAGGCTGTAACGACTGGAAGAGACCCTCCGAGACCCCACTTGATGAGGGTCCAAGATGGATGCCCGGCAATATTTTTCGCGCGAAGACTCGCGACTATTTTTTAAACTTTTCTCTTTCCCGCGTCACTTCATTTTATTTCCTTCTCTTTCTCTTATTGCTCCTTTTCTATTTCTCATGGTTTTTTATTTTTATAGAAATACATTCTACTACGATTTTAAAACAGTTATATAATAAATTGTTTGCATTCGAGATAAAAGTAAACACTGTAAATCGTGCATTCTAAATAGGGTCACGAGCAATATGCACGAATCAACCATCTTTAAAATTCTTAGAACATTTTTCTCGTAATTATCAGAACGTTATAAATGTTTTGGAAAATGCACTCGAAAACTGAAAAAGAGAACGAATTTCTTCTTCTACGAGTTTTTATCTTTTTCTTTTCTTTTTCTTTTTTTCCCCCTTTCTTATTGTACCTTTTTTCATGTTCGTGTTAAGCCCGCGTCACGACCCTCATGTACTCATTAACCGTAACTTCAAATTATGTACGCGTGCACTCACGCTATTCTGGACAAAAATTATGCCACATGTCTTGCAGAGATGAGGCGAAAGAAAGAAAGAAAGAAAGAAAGAAAGAAAGAAAGAAAGGTAGTAAGAAAAAGAAAAAAACGAATGAACTCAGGAGAGAAGGAGACAAAGATAGAAAAGCAACCCCTTTTCGAAGGGCGTCTTTCACGCGATAATTACTCCGTCTCATGCACAAGGCTCGTAGACGCTGTCGGTAACGAACGTAACGTTTGGCAACGTTCTAGGTAGTATATCAAGATCGTCTTGACGTATACGAGAGATAACGAAGAAAGAACGAACGAGCGTTAAGAGAAAAAGGGGAAAGAGAACGATCTAGCGAGTGCACGAGCTCGCCTTTTTCACGATTACTAATTCTTCCTTATCTTGTCGGACCTTTTTTCCCGTCAGCGCACGCTAAATTCAGGCCGGCTCGTTTCTTCGAATTAACTATGCTCTCTGCTCGAGTTGATCCGGTAAAGTGTGCCGAAAATTATACTTCTTCGTTCTAAGTATCGATCCCGTGTCTTTTATTTTTTTTTCTTTTAAAATCGTTTAAATATAAATGTATAAAATAATAAACGCAGATAGTCACGTATTTTTGTTACTTTTATTTTTTTTAATGAAATTCATTGTTAAAAGAAAGCTGTTAAATAAGCAAAGTAAGAGAATTTGAAGGCAGACACTTCTCTAAGTTATCATATATGCCTTGAATGTTATTATGCATATCGCGTTGCGGATATAGTCGTCAGCAAGTTATAATCGGATCAAAAATCGCAAGGAATAATCCCACCGCGTGAACGTGAGGGCGCAAGCGAAGATAATTCGAGCGCTGCTCAATATGCAATCGGGTAATAAGGCACTGCTTGATGACCCGAAGGTGTATCAGTGCCTGGAGCCAATGCTAACGCAAACGAACTTTGCTTCGTTACCTCCTTGAATATTCAGGAGTTTCGCACGTGCCCGCGGCCATTTGCCAGGACTCAATATGTTTGGCAATATGTAGATGCCTCTATAAATATCGATAACGGAAGAAGAAGGATTCCCGCTGGCAGGATATGTTCGTTCTGTGTTCGATGCAAGCATCCTAGCCATAAAAGCAAAGGTCTCGTTGAATGTCTGTGTTTCCAAGTAGATGATTTAAGCTTTAACTGATTTTATCGGAGTTCCAAAGAGCCGGGCAAAGTTACCTTCGACTATATTTAATTAAAAGAAAAGATTTCCACACACAATATTAAATATGTATATTATATAATTCTGAAAACAAAGGAGTTGCAACGCTTGATATATTGTTCGGTAATTTGATTCACGTCGTTTACCCAAGAAGATTAGGATTTTCGGAAGTTTATATAGAACATTAATTTGTATTGAAATGATGATCTCGATGGACATATCGTAACTGCGATGAGAGAGCTTTCGGAGACATACCCTTTCCTCTCGTTTGTTTGGCAATTTAACGGCTTAGTTACCGTTTCTAATCCGGTCGAGTCAGCGCGGCTAGTAGTTCTCCTCTTTACGAGTAAAGTCCATGAACAGAATCCTGACCGAACGAGTAAGGCGTTGCATCTTTAAAGTGTTCACATACTATCGAATGGCCTACGAAATGGGTTGTTTCAACTGAATTTGGAAACTTCTTACGAAACTGATTACTGTTTAATGTAACAACGTACTTCATGTAATTGGTCAAATCCGAAGAATGACGCAGAAACGAATGATCGAATTATTCTAAGCAGCAGAAACAACTTTGGTATATCGTCCGACACTTCAAACATGTGGCTGCACAGCAACTTTAGAATTCAACAAATGAGGGATCCTTGTTGTAGGAACTGGGCTCATGCGATAAATCACAAATCTGAGGTTTTAGTCGATATACAAAAGGAGTGTTCACTGTCATCCTAGATAAATTCTAACTATGTATAACGAAAAAAATGATCGGGGCTAAAAAAGTGATAATCTCCAGCATCGACATATCGTATCTCAGGACTAAAGAGTACCAACCATCAGAACGCAATTCATATTAAAGTCTCTTGGGGTCGTTCGGGATTAGACCGGTGGATCTAGGGCAGGCAGTTGGCACATTGAGAGTCGTAAAGTACCGCAAGGGAGAGGTGATCTCGAAGGTTTTCGAGCTCTACCCAGCGGAAGCCGAAGGCAGTCGAGAACGACAGAAGGCATTGGAGGCTGTTCTATGGGATGGCTTATCGCTCGCGAACAGACACGCTTTTTCTTTCGACACTTTCCTCGCTCTCCGTCGCTATTTTCTCTCTTTCACCATTTTCCGTAACGTACGTCTCTCACTGTCAATCGTATTCTTTCGTTTTCCTACGTTCTCAGCGATATACATAAATCGTTGATGTGCTTTAACAAATGATTTTCGATGATTACAAGGTAGGGAAAAATAAAACTGAAAGATTATAAAGATATATCTTTGGCAAATGCGATGTCGAGAATTTCAAGGAAAAAATAAAACATCTTGAGAATAACGCCCGTTAATAACAAAGGAAAAGACGAAGAAACGTGCAAGGGGTTGCTTTATTTAGTAGGACAATAGAATGACATAAGTTTTCCACTGGGACACCCCTTTTCTTCTATCCCTTTCGATATTATACAGACCTCCTCCCCCCTTTGGTATATCGACTGGACTATTAGGAGAAATCGCAATGACGTTTTTAGGAGAAATAACGACTCTAATTATTCCAACAGAGTTATTTTTTTTTTCCTTTTTCTTGATCTTCTTTCACCAGCGGCTTTTCCTGCGGCATTCGTTTTTCGAAATCGTGTCGACGGACGAACTGCTATTTGAAAAAGATTCCTCCTCTTTCTCCTCTCTCATTCTCTCTCTTTCTCTTTTTACCACCAGCTTTATCGTCCTTTCGTTCTCTCTAACGCCCCAGGGAGATACTCACGCCCAGATATTTCGAGGGTTTCCCATTTCCACGCTCCGGGCGAGGAATATGGGGCCGAGCGTAGAGGGAATGGAAACGAACACGATTCGGATGGAGGGAGAGCTTCGACCTTCCTCCAACCTTCACCCGAAACTGCCAGATAACATCGATCCAAAACATTCGTGTGTGAGACTGTATCAACCTATGAGATCCGGAAAGGCTAGCGAAGAGGCTAAATTATCAGGGTTCAATACACCCGAAATACGTCTTTCTTCCTTCATTACTTTCGACTTACTTTCGCTTGTCCGATCTTCTTCTTCTTATCGGATTACCTAGCGCTAACTTTATGGAATACTAACTGATCGATACAGAACGCATAATCCAAGAAATAAACGAGACAATTACTACGATTCTAAGGCAACCAGTTACAGAACTATTAATCCAATCCGAACATCTTTCAATTACCATTTGCTTTGCCACTTTACCAATGGGTTGCAAAGAGAGAATTTGTCTTCTTTGAAATGCCGTAAATTCCCCATACTTTTCTACGACTCAAAGTTTCTTTCTCTCTTTCTCTTTCTATATGCCTTGAATCGGAGAAAGCGTACGTCGCCGCTGGCAGCAATTATTGATAGACGTCTCGCTAATTAATTAATGTGCTTTCCTAGTCTAGGAATCGAAAGCATAGCATCGAGATGCTCGTACTTGTCTTGAGATGAGATTCCAATTCTCTAACGCAACTCGGTCTCTCTTTCTCTTCTAATAGTTTACTGACGTATACTTAGGAGGTCTTCTACTACCTTCCATCCGTACCATTTACCTATCTCCGTCCTTTCTACTAGCACTTCCAATTTTGACGATTCCCTGCACAATTTCTCTCTTTACCTCTATTTCGTATCTCTTTCTCCCTCCCCGTGAAACATACTGGCCCGAGGGGGTCACCAAGTAATTGGTTTCATTCCCGAGGAGACAGGCTCAGCCTAGGTCCGGACCGGGTTCCACGAAGTCTTGGAACTCAAAAGCCCCGGGTACTCTTTACCAACCAACCAACCAGTCAAGCAGTCAGGCCTGCCGTAGCAGAGGACGACCAGATAACACATTTTCCTCGGATAATTATGCAGATGAAGCCGTTAGTTGCGATAACGCAACGAAGTACCTGAATCTCTTCTCTACTTCTTCTTCTTATTCTACGTCTGCTGATTATCTCTCCTCCTTCCTGAACGGCAAAGCTGGGGCGCGCTTTGACAAATCCGCGCGGTTGTTAAAAGCTCGCTGAGAAACTCTAAGGAAGATGAAAAATGTGTAAATAAAGTAGATTAGCCAGCTGAAAGTTCTTCTTTCCCCATGACTATTCCCGAGGAAAACAAAATGTTCGCGTGCCGGGCCCACCGAAAATGTGTACAGAGTCGGAAACGATCGTGGAGTCGATCCTCGTTAGGAGAACTGTGTAAGTAGGCCTTTGTACAAACATCCGAAGGAAGGATAACGTAAGTTAACTTGGGACGCGTGTGTATACACGGGTAGAAAACGGACTCCTTTCATTTTCCAGCACATATAGACTCCGCAAATAAGTTAATTCTATTTCTATGTTCCCTTCTTTACTTTAGTCCTAGCGTAAAGATATAAGTTAGGACAATTTTCGACTAACTTTTTCACCGAGACGATCAAATTTCATAGAAGAAAATAACACGGTCATTTTGTAATACATCGTGAATATCGTCTATGACGAAATAAAAGTATCGAAATCGTGCTTTGAACCCAGAAAGTCACGTATTTACGAAGCCCCTATCTTTTCCAGGCAGTCGCGGAAATGTTTACGCACTCCGCGTATACTACGGAACAATGGCCATCGATATTCAAAACCGTCATTTGGGTGTTGCCGCTGTTGTCATTTGGAAACAATTATCGCGCCTCCCTCCGTTCCTCTCTCTTTTCCCTCTATCTCGTTTTGCGTTTAACTCGAATACAATGGCTGCGACACATCATTTTGTGCCGTAGTGGTTCGGAAAACTAGATAACGCGATGCGTGACGCATCATCGTAAATTCAAATTTTATTAGTGGAGAGCGTACAGGTTCTCCTGTTATATGTGTTCGTTCGTACGTTCGTTCGCACGTTCGTTTGCGCGCTTGCGCGACTATCCACGCGTTTCTGTACTTGTACAACGAACCTAGGTAGATACACGTGTCGAATATTAATTTAACAATCCCCAAGAATCGACGATAGGGATTTACCAAACTTTCTAATTTTCAATGAAAATTATCAATTTCGTTTATTATTTTTATTCATTTTATACAAAGATGACGATGTCATCGTCAGACTATACTTGTTCTATTTTTCAATTCGACGTATGTAGTGTAACTGGTCAACACTCAGGGTCCTTTTCAGCTTGAAATCTAAATTACAGAAAATAATAGGATTTTCTATTTTTAACCAGCAAAATGTTCTCGATATTCTCCGGAGCTTTTGTGAACGCGACTTTCTATAAATTGTTCCCTCAGAAACGTGGGACGATTTCCTCTTATTGATAGTCAAGGGGAGGAGAGTGCTTTTAATTGTCGGCAAGCGACTGCTGCTGGACTTAAGGGTGCAGAGTATTAAGAACGAACGTGACTGTTGACCGCAAACGTATCGCCATCTCTCTATCCCCTTATACTACGATTATATCTGGGTGTACCATTATGCCAATATGAGACGTGACGTCATCGGCCACAAAACATATTTTCTAGTAATGTATGGCTCCAGTCGGTCACCTGGCCGGAAGTTTGTGGCTGGGAAAACGTGAGAAATGAAACGCGAGCGAACGAAATACAAACGAGTGACAGACGTAAGCAATAATTTCAAGTTTATCACGGAGACAATTTTCTTCCATGAAGCTTTTTCGAGTTTACGAAAGACAACAGAGAGACTAGAAAGAAAGAGAGAGTTAATTTATCTCCAGAGACATGGTAGATATATGTATTTTAAGTATACCTCGTTTTACTTTTCCTTTTCGTTTCTATTCTTTTAGAAACGTTTCGTCATATCTTTCTATAAAATATGTATCTCATTCCGTGGACGTAAATAAGGTTGGTACAATGCCGTAACACCGAGTAAAGGATAAGGTAAGACAAATGATCTTATTTTTCCCCATAGCCATATAGCTCGTGGTCAGTACAAACGGAAAAGTAAAAGGCAACGAAGTGCGAAAGAAAGATCACCTATCCCTGTCTCACACACAAGCTCACACATGGTTCCGCGGGCATACACATACGCGAAAAGAACAGAGTAACCGAAGACAGAACGATGCGGTTACGTCACAGTTCCGTGGTCTCATTATACCATCGTATGTACTCCTTTTCTCGAGTGCTCCCCATATCCTATTTTTCTTCCCACTTTTCTCTCTTTTTGATAAAACACGATTTTCCATTCCTCCTTTCATCTTATTGTAAAGGCTCCTATACACGTTGAAAAATGTTGCAATGTGACACCCAGCTTTCACGAAGCTCCAATCAATTTCAATCTACCTTGGTATTATCTGTTCTTTTCAGTTTCTTATACAATACAATAGAATATACATCGGTGCAAGTTACTTCTGATGAACTAATATCATGAAAATAAAGAATTGAAAGATCAGTTTATATGTAACTTTGTGTGAGTTCTATCGAATAAGAAGAAATATTTCTTTTCATTTTATTTTCATCGTCAGTTCACGTTCATCACAAATTTCGTTTGAGATTCGCACCGAAAAAAAGGGAAGAAGATTACGACTTACGTCCAGAAATCTAAACTTTATCAGACATTGTGTTGTAGCTTACTTTGAAAGGAGTAGGCTTACGATTGGTGCGATACACTGTGTGTCTCCCTATTCCGAGTAGCCAGGCTGAATGGCCGTCACGTGCGAACGCGAAAGGCGCAGACGTGAGCCGACACGAGTCGACGTGATGTGAGCAGACACGAGTCGACGTGACGTGACCCTGATGACGCTTTACACAACGATTGTTTCTATCAATTATTGTAAGTCACGTATCGCTTCGTCGTACCATCCTCCCCCTCCTTTCTGGCCGTGGCTGCAGCACAACCACCCACTAAACCCACCCCTTCCGCCAGCTCCCGCCGCCTGTAATTTAATTGACCACCGTTCAACGCCCAAATAAAGCCGCTTTCGTTCGATATCCTTCAATTATTCTACTATCTGCTCCTGTTATTATCTCGCTCTCATTAAATTAGAACTACGTGCTGAATATTAAATCGTCTTTCTGGGATCTTTTGTTAGTGACGACGGCGACGACCAAGCCGCATGAATTTCATTTCCTCGTCCTGAAGCTTTTTGTTTTTCCCCGAGAATTCAACTAAACCACGCGAACAAACGTAAGCTCGAATGTATTATATATATATGTGTTATATGAAAATACGTATGTGATATTGGTATAAAAAGATATAATCAGTTGTATTTTGTGAAGGAAAAATAATGAAGTAGGTCTTATTGTTAGCTGTTTGTTGGATGGTAGAAAATGTAATTCAAGATTTAAATAGAATTGAATTTGGTCGATATGCAAAAAAGTTTCATGTCCCTTGGCATTTACGCGTCAATATCTCATGGGACACAAAAGGATCTAAGAAGCGGAAGATGAGGAAAGCTCGCGCTTGCAGCAGCAGTAGCAGAAGCAGCCAGCCTCGGGATTTTATAGCACGTTCGATCCTTCTTACTCCACGGAAATACGAGCTACTTTATCTTGATGTTCGCTCCATTTCACTCGTGCACGCAGCCGTGTCCCTGTTTTATCTTCGGATTAAGAAACAAAGCCGCGGCTCTACAGTATGGATTTTCTTCATTACTCTGGCGGCTCATGATGTACGACGCGCCAAAGTAAATTTCGTGTTCCAACACCCTTCGTATTGTCTTTGTCGTTAGCGTGCCTACGCTTTCGTGATGGATGGCCGTAGGAAGGAAGTCTCTCTTGCATATTTTACGAAAGGCCCACCAAGCCTCGCCAAGGATTCTTCCGATATCCCGTCGACGCAAATATTGCACGCGATGTGTCTTTCATTTTTATAGCGAGTTTTCAACGGACTTAAAATCAAAGTCCATCGATAAAGATAAGTCTGTTACCTTTTTTTCGCGACAGATGCAATTTTCGTAGCAAAGTTGGAAATCATTCAGCATTTTCCAAGCATGTATCATTCCTTTTCGCGTAGATAGTAAACGCGGCGAACAAGTTTGGGGCGAGCGAGTAGTCACGAGGCAGAGAGAAAGTTTCCGGCCGTTTCCACGGGCAGTTCTCCTCTCTCCATTGGAACGTGACCGATCCGATATCTCGAGGGTGAGCTCGCTAGATTTCCCCGGATAATAATACTTCTCTCTTACTGCGGTTGCAACATAGAATCGTTGCTGTTGGTGGTGCAGACTGCTCATCCTGTAAGATAACGTCGATTTCTCCAGTTGCATTCCTACTCTACCAGGCCACTGACCTACGACGTGCTATCCCTAAATGAAAGACGCCGCGACGCCCAAAGGGCACCAACTGAGATTGCCATATTCCGCAGGCATCGCTTCATTTCGTTCTCCTGCGAAACTTACTTTATCCTCTACACTTTTCTCCCTTACTTCCTTTTGTCACGTACGAATTTTACTCTGACGTTTTTATGTATCCCAAAGAAGCACACACCGTCGAAAAACGTGAACGTATTTCTTTGGGTCTTTCTGATTTTTCTACATTGAACTACTCCCTCTCATGTAATATAATCTTACCGTCAAGTCCATTGAAACTTCCTCGATCGAATTCGAAGAATTTCTATTATACAGTAGGAAATTTGTTGTAACCCTTCCTGAAAGATAAGTAACCCTTTCTAGTGAAACTTGATCTCATACGCACACAACTAACTAATGCTAGAACCTACATCCTATAGTACTTTACACTTACTCGATATCATTTATGGCATATGTTTAAACTGTGAATTCGAGTTGTTTCCGATTATGTCAGACTTTTGCACAACGATGTATCGTCGAATCGATTAGAAACAAAAAGTTCCCTAAAGGTTTCTTCGTCGATCAATGAGGCGTGAAGTTTGGAGCAAGAAGTTGAACGTCTAGACCCGTCATAGTAATGACGACTTGATAGATGACCAACTGAACCAAGTAACGCATTGGTGACTAGTGACCGACAGTAGTAGTCCACACAATATGTCGGACTTCGACGAAAAAGGAAAGCGGGAATGGTCTTTTCGTTCAGCGAGGCGTGCAATGAACGATAGCCTAGAAAGAACAAGAGAAGGAAGAGAGAGAAAGGGAAAGTGGATGAGGGTGGAAATGGTGAGACAAAGCGATAGTACGAAACCCCAGCTAGCCAGCAGATTCAATTTCCTAATACCTATCCCGTCTTCTTCACGGTTCTCAACGACTGTTGCTATTGCTGTTACTAGCAGCGCTATTGGTAATGCTCCTGCCAAGGAGGCTAACACATACCACTGAACGTTGACTGATTCCACGGATATATTAGTTCCATCGATTGGATATCAGTCTCTTTCTTCGTAGTAGATGGTACGTCCATCGCGTAAACCTCCACTTTAGGGTTTTCCTCATTTTGTCCAGTTAATAAACGAAGAGGGAAGAAAGAAACGTGTAATAAAGGAAAAATTAAGCCTCTTAGATTCTTTGATAGTATCAAGTTTTTTGGTTGAGAGGAAGACGATTGATGATAAAAGAATATCTTTCAGAAAAATTAACCCAAAAAGAACTTCGATAACCTGAACTTAAGTGATACAGATTAAATAGCAATAAAATATGTATACATTATCACGGTTATCGGTTATCCTATAGAAGAAAAATCGATCCGTTCGTTGTTTTTGAAAATAAACGATTCGATAGTGTCAAACGATCATACGGATCGCGTGATAGAGCACGGATAGAAAATTTCTTTTGAACTTTCTTTTTTCGCTAGCTCGCGTCAAGAGAATTGACGAACACGCGATCGCACATTTTCGTATCGACAACGGTAAGCAAAAGTAATGAACTTAATGGCGTTTTAACGGTTTCCATTATGGGAGAAAAGAGTTATGCGTCGATAAGTTTTAACAGCAGTCTCGAAAGTGTCCTCTCCTCTTTCTACAGTGGTTGAGATAAGATAAGAAGAAATTCAAAGGTGTTCTTCGATTAAGGAGAGAAAACTCCTAAACCACCTGACGCGGTCGATTAGTCGTCGTGATTTGATTTCACCAGGAGTTCTTCCTCGTATTATCGGGTGGTGCTCTACTTTGAGAAAAGGGCTCGGCTGATATTAACCGTACCCCTAAGTCTTGTAAATTATACTTGGACACGTCCTTTATGTCCATTGGGATTCAACTGGATTGTTCCTTACTCTGGAGAAGTAACATAGAGAAAGATAGGGAGAGAGAAGGAAAGGAAGAAGAAGAAGAGAGGGAGTGGAGAGGAGAAGAGGCTTTATGTCTTTACTACGCGATACAAACGACGGACTATAGGATTAACACATAAACGGTTCGGAGTGTCGCTAACTTTGCCCCAAGGTATCGTTACAAAAGGCTGCGGAGAATCGAACAAGACGAGACGATGGCACGTTATTGTCTTAATTGTATCGAGTTGAAAATCTTCTTCCATCTTCTCTCTGTCTCGGTCTCTCTCTTTCTCAATGGCTTAGCGTCGAATCGATTAAACGTAAATGTTCATATACGAGGGAGTAATTTAAGAAAGGACTGCAGACAATTAAAGAATTTGTCTTTAAGCTTGTAATCTCGCGTAATTCACGAAAGAACACTTTTCTACTACGTTGGAAGATATTTGTTATATATCAAATGCAATTAAACATTTATAAAGATAAGAAGATAAAATTATATACAAGGTTAATTCTTAATTATACGAAATAAACGGAAACTTGAACGTTAACGATTACAGAAAAGTTTTCTGATAAAAGTATATAAGAGACTTTTAAAGCAGAAACTTGATGTCAACGTTCTCGAACACTCGGAAACCGTGAGAACGAGACAGAGGAAATAAATTACTGGAAAATGTATTAAAATGAGTCGGATGTTGCCTGCTTTCCACCACGGATATTCTCCACTGTCTTCCTCTTCTTCGACAATCTTTTTCTTTCTTTTTTAATCAGAGAACCTTCATTAGATATTAATTTCTTTTGTCTCCTCCGAATCGTTAAATTATTTTACGACAGTCAAGTCTTAATTCGACGTACAGAAAAGAGTTTTCAGTCTTTTATTAACCCTTTGCACATGAGAAGTTTCTCTCGACCATCACTCAGGAATATACAAAATAACATCTAGTCGCACTGGAAGCAAAAGTCGAAAGCCAGCCCATATCGAGGTTATGGGTGGTGATGGTGGAATATCATACCGCAAGAAAGTAGCTTATTTTCTTTGACCATTGTCGTCGATTGGGTCTATTGAGAGAAGTAACGAAATAATCCATCGACCTCGATAGATACTCAGATACCGTATACGTAGGGGGATACCTATAAATGTGAATAGAGAAATACGTTTGGATCTGCAGGTTCACTTGGGCGAGAGCGTCGCGTGCGAATGTCGCGGATTATCTTCCAATTTGTCAGAGGTGTAACGTATTGCGTGGCCGCGAACTTGCAGCACGCCCGGACTATTATTCATTCGGTTGGTTCTCGCAACCCGTGGGTTCGTAGCACGTTTTACCTGCAGCTTGTTCGTTTGTTACCTTGCCAATGCATACAAGCATATATATATATATATATATATATATATATATATATATATATATATATACATGGAGAACTATCATATATCGGATATATAGAAGCTAGCCAACTCGTAGAAATGTAGCGTGTGGTCGCAAATATGCTGAAAGTGCCGTGTTGCTACATGATATGTACATATGTACACATACAGCTTGGTATCTATATATTTGTGTACGTAAGCGAATAACTCTGTCTCTCTCTCCAGGTAGGTTCGCATACGATTATATCGTTGGCCACCATTTATATCGCGCCATTAGGGTGCCACTGCTGCGTACAGGTCTGCTCCGGTTATTACATACAGCAGTAAAACGCAACCATGTAACTAATTGCGAATACGGCCGATTTGAAATTATTCTCCGCTTCCGTTCGTACCATTAAATGCGTCGAAGAGCGGCTCATTAACTAACAACTATAAGGGAAGATATTGCTGCTTTTCGATGAGTGAACGAACTATCCGTAATGTTGTAGAACCTATGCTTATAGATAAATCTATCTATCTATTTGTGATAGATGTGATATATAATATCGTGTATAATTGAGTTCTCAAAATAGATGCTTGTTACCTAGCACAGTAAATCAATCATTATTTCAATAAAATACTGACCATCAAACTAATCCAATTATTTCTCGAGTTACATATCTCTGTACTTTTAAAACAGAATACAAACCTTCCTAAAACTCAATCTTCCTCGTCTCTCATGGCCGTTCTGGAAACGAGGAAGATGCGCGGGCGCATTTGTTCCCTTTTTCCTCGCAAAGCCCGAAGCGAAATCAGGGAAGGGACCCGCGTTCGCGGCTTGCTTGTAACGACGAATGGAGTTAGCTTTGTTATGGTATTACTCGATTCCGCGACTGGTCCATGGAATTGGTGAAACTGCTAATGCGAAAGGTGTACGCTGTTTGGAGGAAAAAGAATACGAAAGAAAAAGATAAAGATTGAAAAGTGTGATAAAGAGACGGACCGGGAAAGAGAGAAAAAGAAGAGAAAAGTGGGGGTTGTTGGATGGTTTGTGGAAAGGGAAAACCACGCGTCGTTGTCGCTCGCAGTATACCACGGATTAAAGCGTAATTTCGTCGACGGCTTATGCGACGCTTAATTGCATTGTTACAACCCTCTTACGTATGGAATAGACATCACGGCCATGCTTTAAACTCGCGGAGGACGCGATGCTCTCTCCCCTCTTTTCTTTCTCTTTTCTCGGCTGTCCTCCAGCCACAACGAGAGACGTCTAGGCTTTAAAGAGAATTTGTGTAGTTGGATTGGATTCAAAGTTGAAGCGGTGTGGGGAGGGTTGTTGATGCCGCCGCGCGTCATCAGCCTCGCACGAGAAATTAATTTTAAGTTTTAATAGAACGCATCTCGCGACTTGCCTTTATGGCGACCTTAGTCCGAGTATACGAAGCCACCATAAGCAAGCGAGCATGATTAAAGTCTCGATTCCATTATTGTTGCGAGAACTTGGCCATCATTTGCAACTTACGCACCGACCACCACCACCACCACACCTCTCTGCTTCAAAGTCGATACGCTGAGAGAGTTTCGGAGAAGGTAATCGCGCGTAAATGCCACAATCAAGTCTGTACCTGACGTAGAAAGGCTTTGCAACATCGATGCTTCTATAACGTAACGAAAGAGAGAGAGAGAGAGAGAGAGAGAGAGAGAGAAATCTTCGAGTTTTCGAATGATTTTGGTCGTCGACAATTCCCACGAGTGGAAGAATCGAACTTAATTCGCGCTTTACCTTCAACGCGTGGGACCCCCAAACGAATGTCACGATCGGTTAGAAACTCGATTACATCATATGCGTGGCAACGTCGAGCCCACTGAAGCTTTGGTTCGACGTAATCGGCTGTGAACACGATAATGAGGCGTGCATTTGATGAGCGTACGTCGAACCTATTTGCACGACAATGCGTAACATTATGGATTCAACCTAGAATTACGAGTTTTTTTTTTTCCTTATAATATATACTTTTTTTTATTATCGTTATTATATTATCGAACCGGGTGCTAGCTTTTCTCGATTCTAGACATTCCGAGGCATTCGTACCTATCTGCTTTAATATTTGCGTGAGATTTTGAAGAAAGGGATTTCATTGATAATCCATGTGTCAACTCGTGAATGCGTGTCATCGTGTTAAGCACAAATTGGAAATGCATATTTTATAAGAGCTCAGGACGTTGTTCGATTAGAAGAGGATTCGATTATACGACTTAGAGAATACAAGGTAACAGGTAGACTCGTGAAGGATTCCTTTCGAATGAAATATTTAAGCGGCCTATTTCCCGTCTATTGTGCTCCCTATCATCCGGGGTATGGGCGCACACCGTTCTATGAAAGATCCTGACGTACATATACGTTTGTATGAACAGGGTGGGAGAGAGAGAGAGAGAGAAAACATATATATGTATTAAGTACGTGTGTTTCCAGAACTTAGGCCAACGTGCGGACGAAATTTCATCAATCCATCCGTGGATCGTTGGGCTTAAGGGAATTAAGCCGTGTAATTAAACCTTAACCCTACGACTAGCTAGACCTGCCAAGGGAGCGACGGTGAAGAAGGATTTTAGGTCGTTAATCCCTTTAGCGAAGTTCGTTACGACGATCTCTCCTTTCCAACACCTTTTTCCCTCGCGGCTTTTTGATTTTCCGACTCCCAACATCTAAACTTTTCTCCTTACTTTCTTCTTAACGCGACAGTTCCAAGTCGAGGCTGATCCCAAGCGACCTTCCTCCTCCTCCTCCTCCTCCTCCTCCTCCTTCTTTTCCTCCTTCACCATTTTCCGCTTACCCTCTTAACCTCCTAGAGAACGAAAACTTTTCTTCCTGTCATAGTTGCATCTATTTCTCCTCTTATTTCGTTATTTACTTTCGTTGCAGCGTGCACTTCAGCTTGGGTTACAGGGCGTATCTAAAATATCATCGAGTTATTATCTTTTTTATATCTCGTCGTTGAAAATGTTTCGATAAACTCTGTAATTTCTTTCTGAGAAAAAGTACATCCTCCTAAGGGTAAGGGTCGTTTATAAGAGGAATCGAAAATAACCTCGGGAGACACGTTCGGAAAACACTGGGATAAGATTCTTTTTACACGGAGGGATCATTCTATCGACGACACTCGAACGCGCAGAAGCTTTTCCTGAGGTCGTAAATGGTGATCTTTAACGTACGTAACGCAAGCATGGACAATCATGCTAACTCTGGACAATTTCAAATGGAGATACGATTCGAGTACAATATAAATATCACTCTCGTGTTAGTTCACCTAAACGAGTTAGCATTTCAGATCGCGACCCGAGAATGTTTCTGACCCGTATCTTTTACGTAGTTGAAAAATACAAGAAATAAAATGAGAAAAATAATACGAACACGTGTCTCTCTTTTCAGTATGATGCGTGGGTGCTTGTGTGTGTGTGGGAGTAAAGGAGAAGAAAAAAATGAGGAACGAAGAGGAGAAGAAAAAGTAAAGTTTGTTTCTATTTTTTGTCTTTCTTTTTACTACGGCGTTGCTTCGTGTCCTGCTTCCAAGGAAATCAGCAATAAGCTCGACATCATCTCGACTTGGAGTAGCAATATTTCTTATTGCCCCGAAGGAACCTTGCGAGCTCTCGGGGTCTACCAGTCTTTCTTTTTCTTTCCTTGAGAAACTCATCCTCTCTTTCCTCCTCTTATTTCTTCATCTTCATATCTTATCCGTTTCTCATTCCATCCTGACCGTGCACCGAGTCGACATGATAATCTGTTTCCTTCGCATCTCTCTGCATTGTCAAACATCTTGTGCTGTATTTATTCTATTTTTTATGCGTAATCGAGTTAGGATCAAACAAAGAAACGAAGAACGGAAAACGACGCGGCTTTTTTATCTTCCTCTATCTCTCATTCTTTCTAGTTCCATTTTCTTCGATTTCTTATCCCTCTTGAAGTTTTTCAAGAACGTTGCTTCCGTCTCTCCTTGTTGTGTTGGATACGGAAAAGCGGTACCTATAAATCCTGGGAATATTGTGATATTGCGAGACTCACTCGCCCGAGAGAGAAAGATATTAAAGCGAAGAAACTCGTTTCCTGATAAATTCAATGAAATTGTTATGTACTTGATGAGTACTGACAAGAATACGCTGGTTTATTCTCCTCGATAAAGGTAGAACGCTTATTTTTCCCTTTGATCTCTTTAAGAAGACGAACAGAGCTTTATCATTTATGATACAAAATTAGTTTGCAGACAAAAAATTGTTTAAATAAATTCCAACACACCAATCCTCGTTCGCGTCTATTGTGTTGCGATACGCAGTAACAGTCTACTCCATCGAGTACATTAAAATGCTAATTTATCGTTGATAAATTTCGATCATTTCTACGTGAGAAAGCATGCTACTCACGGGTAAAAGCAAAGTATTATCCTTCTTTTTACTTTCCATCCTTTTCTTCGGTCCTTCGGTCCTTCGCTTAGCCGGAGGGTGTTCTCCATGTCTGAGATATTCAGTGAATGTATCGATTCCTGAATAGGTATTCGCGATGGGTTCTCAAGGAATTTAATAATCCGACATCGGCAACTTTCTACGGAGCCCTTCTTTGCAGGCTGCGTTCTGTCTCTCTCTCTCTCTCTCTCTCTCTCTCTCTCTCTCTTTCTTCTGGTCTATTTTGGTTCGCCAGGATTCAGCTTATCGATCAATAAATAATTCAATCGGACGTGAGTAATCGTGTCCTCGTCCATCGTAATGTTCACTAAGAAAACTTAACTTGTTAATATTTAATACATTCCACTTTTGCGTCAAGATGACAGTAAAAACTTACGAAGATCGATTAGATCAAATGCATTTTGACTTTAAGTGTTACATATGACACACAGAAAGAGCAAATATAAAAAAGAAAACATTAATAGTTCGTTCGATTACTTTATACAAATTGAAAACATCAAATGACCCGATGAATCATACATACAGTACGAAATAGAATTAAGTTCTATTATAAGTGATGCGATGAAGTGTCATTAAGGTCGTATTTGGAAAAAGTAGTTCGCGTCTATGAAGAATAATGATCGAACTGCAATCGAAAGGAAATGATCGTTTCAGAGTGTAACCAGAAGTGGAAGAAAAATAAAAATCAAATAGAAAAATGAATTGGAAAAAAAAAAAAAGAAAACGGGTCAAGTTCGGTCTTGGAGAATTTTCTCTCTTGACAGTTTGGATTAAACGAGCAATTTACCTTTTTTCCTTCCTTCCGCGACTGCGTTTCTGATTGGTTTTCCTTCTCGCGATTCAATTCGCTTACACGCCACTGCGGAATTGCAGTTGGCCTTCGAACGATATCGAGAGGCTTTTCTATTTATCAAACGGACGTGCGATTTTTCTCTTCTATAGCCAACTTCAAACCGTTGGTCATTTTCTTTTCAGGATTCACGGCTGTATCTTGATGGATCACTCAAAAAGGAAAAACTGTTTAAGAAAACAACAAATATATTTGCGGATTTAAAAAGTGTATTTGTTGTTTAACTTTTTTGTTTTCATAGATCTTCCTTATTTTCTATCAAATTTTAATGAATTCGCGATACTATATGCCAAAGAAATTCTACATTTTCAACGATTATCAAAAAGAACTTTGGTAGAAGATAAAGTTGGAAGAACAATGTAGAAAGTGATTTAAAGCTTATTTACCACGCGACGGACAAAACTTCCGGAGTTGGAAAAGGGATCGGAAGGTTCGTTCGCTAATAAAATTGAGGCCAGTTGGGAGGTGACAAATTTAGTTAACGTCACACGAAAAGGAGGATACCTAACGAAAAAGCAAGCTTAATTTAATGGTTAAGCAGAAAGGTAGACACAGAGATCTAAGCGAGAACTGTTAGAAGTAGCTAGGAAAAGCAAGAAGACACGCCAGTATTTCCTTTTACTTCTCTCTGTCGTGGTCCCTGTGTGTAATCCATCCTGTAAATAAAGATTCTCACTCCCTTCTTTTAACCCTCCTTTCCTTACTTCTCATCGAGTTCCACAAAGTATTAAGAAAGATGTTTGTCGGAGATTCGTAAAAGTAACAAAATCTAATGAAATACTCGTTAGATGTTATAAATAATCAACCGAATAGCCAAATTATTATCTTTTTCTAAAGGTTTCTGAGGATGGTATGATTGTAATAGGAGTTATATATATATATATATATATATATATAATATGTCAGATCTATAGAAAATTCTATGTACCGTGTCGGAATGGTAAACAAGTTTTTCAGCGATAAGTTATGTTTACCTCTTTCAGGTACCGACATATACGATCGATAAATCGGCACAGAAACTCTTATTTACTTTAGTGAAAACAGCAGCAGAAACGTGGGGCGCCGAAACGACGACAAGAAAAACACATTCCCTGTCATTTCCATTTTATAACCATCTAACTTCTCATGAATACCCCCTGGCACACCTGTTTAACTCGTGGATATAAATATTCAGCAGACTTTCGAGATAGATAAATCGATAAGAATGAATATCTTTGATAAAACTCGAGAAGATAACGTAAAAAATATAAAATGAAACTACTTTTCCGAGGAAGAGAATTTTCCTTGGTATAAGTTTCATGTTAATTATTAAGACAAATCTTCGGCTAACCGAAACACTCGACGATATATTATTGATCTATGTAAAGCAAGAAAAATGAAATTCGGCGAAATACGGTTGTCCATTATGAAAATGGGAATTCATTTTCTTTGAAATAAGTTGGTTTGCGAGAGAATAGTAAGAAAAGTAGCTTCGAAAATCTCATGTAGGAAGATTCACGACAGGAATACCCGTAAGAACGGATAGAAAAGCTCAGGAGGCTTTCTCAGGGCATCAGGGATCGTAGGACACTGATACGCCATTTAGGATCCTCTGGGAATCGTAATGGCTGATCGTGGATGTTTAGGGCGTTCTTACGGTCTGTGCATTATTGATGTGGCCCTTATTCGGCCCTCAGTGTGCACCCTTACCATCGAACGAGGCAGCCATGGCCCAGACCACGGGACGGCCCTTTCGAAGATCCGCATCATTTATGCATGTGCACCTTCAAGCCTTTTCGAGAATAAGAGGTGGCATGGGACTCGTGAATAAGTAGATCCTCCCACCCCTCTTTCTTGCCGCAACTCCATGGCATAACCATGACACGCTCGAGACACTTTCCTACTATTCCTATCCTTTTCTCTTCTCCCCCTTTCCCATGTTTTCGTAGACCAAACTGTATGTACAACACTCATGAGAATTGTCGTATTTCGGTATCTTCTCACATTTTCAAAGAAAGAACACAAAAGTTAACGTAACGTCCTCTACTCGGAATATGAAATTATTTACGAATAACCTGTCATCGCGAAGACCACAAAACTACTCGTAAAATGTAAAATAAAATTTTCAATACAAATTAAAAAATATTCAGCGAAATAGAATGGCCTGTTATGGTCCGACCCATAAGCCAGACAACACTAAGGAGCTCAGGGTTCTCTTGGGCGTAGCTAACTTTAACAAGACACCTATAATATAACAGAAAATATCTTACAGACGAAACTTTGAAAATAACTTTGACCGATTACGAGGATCTCTGTTAGTTTCGACTTGACTTTGAAATAGTGAGAGACAAAAGGAGGTCTTTTTTATTTGATCTAAAAGAATTTGGAGAAGACGAATGAAGGAGGTGAGGCGAAAGATTCGATCGCTTAGCGGAGCGCAAATTCATGGGGGTACGGGTATGGTAGGAGTTACAGGACGACTACTGAAACGGTTGGTACGGTGCGACTTGGACCGTAGCCAAGGCCGTACGCTTATCCTCTCGGATTTTCTCTCTATTTGAGAACAAACGGAACGAAACGATGCAAGTGGTCTCGTCGGCACGGAACGCCAGTGCAACCACCAGTTGCTAGCTAGCACGGTACGAGCCCGGGCGAGAATGAAAAAGAAGAAGGAGTAAGAATGAGAGGAACACATCAGAGAATCAGAGAAAGACGCATGTAGTACGCCTATGTATTATATATATATATATATATATATATATATTTTGTATATACCTCGTCGTAGGCCTATTTAAGTACATAGTTAGTTTCGTGTCGCCTGTTGCATTCGAAAAGTGTTTCTTTGCTACAGTTGTTTTCTCCCTCTCTCTTACTCAACAGTTACTCTCTCATCCTTGTGTAATGCCAACAACGGAACCCTTGATAAATTACTTTCACGCGACAGAATGAGTCATCGTTCCTTTCTCTACTTCGATCCTCCCCCTCTTCTTCTTCTTCTTCTTCTTCTTCTTTTGCATGGAATAACTTATTATTATGAGTTATAACTCCGTATCTTGAAACTAGCTACATCGTTCTCGATCTTTTCACATTAAGTATTATACATTTTATATTCATTTGTATTCTCGTTAGGAAACCGTGTGGCCTAATTCTTTGAAAGTATGAGCGTCTGTAAGAACATTACCATAACGATCAATAATCATCTATGTTATATGCACCTCTAATCTAATTTGATTCGTTTAAAAAATAAGAAGATTTAATTAGTTAATTAGCAATAACTAAGACATTTATATTTCTGATCATAAAACGAAAGCTTAATACTTAACGAGAAAATAATAGAATTAGAAAGGAATGAAACAATGAGAATTGGCTCACGGTTGATCGTTTAAATTCACATTACCTCAACAGAGTGGATGCACGCGAGCGTTTTCGTCGTAAGGAACTAATTGAAATGCCGAAGGCGACTTTTTTATTTCCGTCGCGAAGCACCGATGGCGATCGTAACTAAGATTTGGCGAGGATCCACCACGCAAAGATACTATTCCCTTGTTCTTTCTCTCTCTTTCTCTCTCGCTCCAGTTTTGAATTCGGAGCACGGTCGCGTGACGCCAACAAGTGGTCCATATATCAAGCAGCTATCCTGCCTACCCGTTCTCTACCTTCTGATCCTACGTGCAGTAATTACTAATCAATATTAACCACTCTCCACTTGCGTGCAGTATCACGAGATTCTGACGAACGTGTTCTGTAACTCGAATCGATTTTTCCTATTCTTTCAACTCCCTGTTTTATTTCTATTCTCTGTTCCTTCACAGTCAACCCCCAAATTGATTTTACCTTTGATTCAATGACGCCACTGTCTCTTCGTTACTTAGCAACGAGACGATTTACCTCGACGAACGCATTCGTAGAATCTTTTGTGGTCCTGTAATCGAATACATGAAAAGGAATAAACTATTAAAGTAAGAAAAATGATAAATGACACGAAACCGTATTTACTGATTTCTAAAAAAGGTTTCAAACAAAGATCGATACTATACGCTCAGATGATTTCGAAGAGGCTCGAGGTTAAGTTACAGGGGTAGGCCTCTT
This sequence comes from Polistes dominula, assembly GCF_049000335.1. NCBI lineage: Eukaryota > Metazoa > Arthropoda > Insecta > Hymenoptera > Vespidae > Polistes > Polistes dominula. The sequence continues at coordinate 3,981,994 of NW_028300906.1, read as the reverse complement.
TTCTCATTAGGTTGAGTGTTGCGTGTTGCGAGAAGGCTCGAGGGGCACTTGCTATCTCCCCAAGTAGTACAGACACGCCAACGCTCGGCCGACAAGAGAAAGGAAGAAAGACAGAGAGAAAGAGGAGAAGAAGAAGAAGAGAAAGAGAGAAGGATGGAGCTACAGGTTGCCACGAAAGGAGCTGTGGCAACTTAAAAAGCGCTTTACTTAAATACCAAGATGAGTTCCTCAATTAAAGATTCTCCAGCATTTCACTAAACGACCTGAAGCGCGAGAAGATCGCCTAGATCCCTCGACTTCTTCTTCTTCTTCTTTTGGTTTTATTTTCAGTCTTGGAAAGATTCAATTCACTTGGCTTTTTTGTCAGAAAAGAAAGTAATGAATTAACGATTAAAGTAACAAAATAAATCCAATCGAACTTAACGCATGCATTATACATCTTTCTAATGAACGTCAGGAATTTCTTGAAAGAATCGGTGCATCTATGAAAATCATAATGTTCTCGTATATTCGCAAGTAGTAAAAAGTAAAGGTTAGTTTTAGGTAGGAAAGAAAGCAAATGAAGCCTAGGGGGATGATAACGACAACGAGCAGGAGAAAACTGTGAACGTGGGAGATGGAATATGGTAGAAGTGTAGACGTGGGTTATGGTAGAAAAGGGAGAGAGAAATGGTTATGGCGGCCTTATTTTATAACGACACGCTCCCTCAAAGAGGACCGCGAATACAGGAACGTGAAATAGGTATGACGTACAGTAAATAGTTGGGTACACTTTTGAGAGAGAGCACGCGCGCGCGTGCATAGACACACACAAACACATACACACACATACTGTCACGTATCCATAAGGGATAGAACGGACGTGTACAAACTGCCGACAGGCTTCTCTCTTGCAAAGGCCAAAGAAAGCATTGCCTCGCAAACGACTCTCGGTGAAGGTTAGAAGAGAGGGTAGAAAAAAGTTCTTTTACCAGTTCTACTATCTTTCTCTTTCTCTTTCTCTTGCTTGCTTGCTTGCTTTCGTGTTCTCTTCTTCCCTTTTACCGACAACCATGTCCGTCTCTTTATCACCTAGGGCAGATAAATTTCCTTTTGCGGCTGCACCTTTGATACAACGATTAAGGGGAGGATAGGACAACGCGTTCGACTGAATCTACTATGCTTTTCTATCAATAGCAACTATGACGATCTGTGACTGATAAAAAGGTACTAAGTATTACTATACCAATCCTCTTTCACTTTAAATACTTTTCATCCAATTTTGTTCACTTCTCAACAAAATGTTTGAAAAAAAAACAAGAAAGAATATATCCAATTACTAATCGGAATATTTTATCTACAGTTGAAAACATTTTGCGTTCGTTTCATTAATATATTTTTTCTTCTTGAATTTTTTCTTCCCTCCCACCAATTCCAACTTTCACAGTTGACCTGTTTCTTTTGTACATTAAAACGTCGTCATTATCGTTCAATCATATTGTTTTTCTTATAGACAGATTCGTTATTAGAAAAGTTCGTTTAATCTCTCATTTCATTTGTTTTCTCATTCTTTTTTCACCTTCCTCTCGGTTAACTCGTTTGTATGCGTCCGCTGTTGAGTATCAGATATATGAATCGTCCAACGACATGATAAAATTGCTTCAGAGTTTCTGCCACCCTTTTATTGTATAGAATACTACTACTACTACTACTACTTCTACTAGTAGTCTATTTCGTATTGTAGTTCATCCAGAAAGTAATAAAGAAATCGCTACACTTTACCTTCTTATCTCATCCTCCCTCTCTAAGTTTTCTTCGATTTTTCCTAACAAAGACTATATCGGATTAAAAAGAAGAAAAACTTTCTCAAATAAAGGGGTGAGGGGAGGGGAGGGGAAGGGCGCATAAATTATTAGATTAGTTTTAGATTTGAGTATGAATTTTCACGATAGTATAATACGAGGTAGATATCGGTATGTAAACTATCGTTCAAAGACAATAGTTCTTCCAATCGATTTGTTTGAAAAGAGAGTAAAAAGGAAGAAGCGAACAATTCTAAGGCGCGAGCGGAGTAAATGCTGGGAGGAACTTTACGAGCGGCACTAAATGAGACGAGCTGCTCGCTTGCTTGCTTGCTTGCTTGCTAGAAGAGAGAGAGAGAGAGAGAGAGAGAGAGAGAGAGAGAGAGAGAGAGAGTTTACGAACAGCGGTTTAAGTCGGTTGCTTTTTCAATTTTCATTTGAACCCGCCGCATTACCCGGATTTTCGGTTCGATTCGCTTTAGTAACTCTTTCCGCTTTTATCTCTTTTATTTCTTTTTCTTACTTTCTTTCTACGTCTTATTGGTTTATAAGGAGCTACTCCCATCACCGTTTACGTGAAAATCGATAAAATTTATTTCGAGAGAAAGAAGCTTCTCTTCTATGCATGTGCACGCGTACATGTTTGTGTGTGTAATAAAAAAAAGAAAAAAGAAAAAAAAAGAAAGAATGAAAAAAAGGAAAAAAGTTTCGAATAAATTTCAGAATCTATTCCACGCGCGATCACGAAGTGTTTTAAATATGTATGTAAGCTTTTTCGAGGAGAGTGCATTTACTACCAGTTTGAAATTTGTTTTTTTTTGTTTCTTTTCTCTCTCTCTCCCTTTCTATTTTTTTCATTTTTTTGTTTCTGTTTCATGTTCTTTTTTCTTTTTTTTTTTTTTTCACAAAGTCGTTGCAAACCTTCATACATCCCTCCCTCTGAAAATTCGTTTTCGTCCTCGAAAAGCGTACCATAAAGCGAGAACAGCGAGAAATAGAGGCAAACAGAGAAAGAGAGAAAAAGATAGAGGGTAAGGGAAAGAGAGCGAGAGAGAGAAAGAGAGACGTTGACTTTTCCGGACAGCCTCATAGCGACGGGTTTCGACGAGGCCGTTGATGGCCTCTGGTTAAACTTCCTAAACCACCGTGGATTGAGTTAGCTGCAGTGAGCCTGGCAGTGGCTAGCATGCCTCGAGTTTGAACTAAATTTCGAAATTGTGAACTGTACAACTAGAAACAGTTGGCGTCGCTCTCTACCTTTTACGAAAATATCAATAGTATTTTGTATTTAACTCCATTAGATTCTTATCGATTGATGCAATATTCAGGAGTAATGAAAAAACCAATGGCTTTTGTAAAAAAAAAAAAAAAACATTGCCAAATATTTTATTTCAGATCGTTGATCGTTGTTTTAAAAAAGATCATCCAACCGTTGAAAACAACGAGAGTTTATTCATTGTCCAAGGATAAATCGATATTTTAAGAATTTACAAAGAGAAAAGAAAGATCTTTCGTAATTTCATGAGATAAGTAATTTTACAAGGCTATTCCGACGAGGAAAATGCAAGACTTGTCGTTACTTTACGATAACGTTCTAGCGTAAGTGAAATCTATTATCGTTCGATGAAGAAATTGCAAAAAAAAAAAAGAGAGAATGAGTTTCTGCGATCAGTATGTTCGAGCTTAACGCTAAGCCATTGTAAGGAAAATCGTTTGGTGCGATAGTGACGTAATATGTATGAACACTGCCCCGATGGAATATCCTTCAATTTATTGCAAATCGGTCAAATATGTAGTTCTCTTTCTTAATTTATTAGCTGAATTCAGATAAGTAAAATTAAGACACATTGATGTTAAGATATAATCTCTCTCCTGGTGACAGAGACTCGGTTCAACAGGTGTACCGCAAGTAAGATCAACATGTAGGCAGAATAACTCGAGGCAGAACGTTCTTTGAAATTCTAGGACCGAAGCAAAGCGCACACGAGGTTCTGCAAATCTCAAGGGATCGCTTTGTAAGATGGAGGCCGTGTGATGCATAAGTGGCATACCGTTAAAGTGCCTTGGTAAAGCAAAGTTAGTTCCGTATGCAAATGTTTCGTTCGTACCTATTATCCGGAGCCAGCTTAAATACACTCTGATAGAAACTATTTCTTAATGGCACCGATGATACTAGCGAGCACAGCAAATAATTGTGTACCTAGTAATTAAACAATTTCACATTTATACGTGATTAGAAATTGTTGAAAATACTTGAAATAATTTCTAGTTTCGCGAATAAAAATCAAACCCTAATCTCAACTATGAGAATCCATTTTGCGCAACGTTACGACATGACAACATAGACATAGAATATAAAGGAGAGAAGGATAGAACAATGAAGGACAAACGCGTACTCCTTTATCGATTTTTCTGTTATCTAAGAAGAAGAAGAAGTAGAAGAAGAAGGAGGAGAATAAGGGAATAAGAAATAGAGAGAAAAAGATAGATAATACATCAAGGCATTAAACCTGGGTCTAAGTTGAAAAGGTTGCTTGCTTGCTTGTTCACGCTAACGCACTAATCCCGTTACCGGTGATCCCTTCAGCTGCCGTCGTCGCCATTCGCTGCTGAAGAGAGCCGCTTTAAACATTCATAGGAGCAAGTCTCTGCTACCTTTAGAGGAACAGCAAGACATGGAAAGGAAAGTTCCGGTAACGCGTCTTACGCTAGTCTCGTGCGTGTTTCGTGGAAGGAGAAGAAATGGGAAAGGTAAGAGGATTGCAAGCAGATGCGAGTGTTAACGAAGACCCATTCGGGCGATCATTATAGTAGAAACTGCGTAATCGTCTAAGACCATTCTCACTTAATAATCACGCGCGTTATATTCCAAAGACAGTGTATTCGGTTAATGGCTTCCATTTTATCCCTTCTATTTCTTCTTCTTCTTCTTCTTAATCTTCTCTTTTCTCTCATAGTCCGCACGCGTTTCTAACCCCTCCTTCCTCATTGAATTCCGTCTATCCGCCTGCAAAGGTTTTAGTCGAAACAGCCGCGTTACGGCGTATAATCATTACGGTTTTCAACGAAAGTTACAGTCGCTTATAACTTCCTTCGCGGCTTCATGCTCCCGCAGCGTCATAGAACCGACCCGACAAAGATGAGGGTGGTGCTGGTGGAAGGAAAGTGGAGTTGGAGGACGCAGCTATCAAGACGATAATGGAAACTCGAACTTCACGCAACCGAATTGGACTGTGATCGTAGTTAGCTACGTTGTTCAATACACAGCCTATCCTCAAAAGAGATGCTAGTTATATCGCGCAATCGTTTGTACTTCTAGAGTAGTTCCTTTATATTGTTATAGTTATTGTTAGATGTATCTGTAAAATAAAAGGTTTATTTCTTTAATTACATTATTATCAAAGTATATGCGCAAACTTTATGCACGAATGTAAAACATATTTGCATATCTATCCTAATTTATAAGGAACAACATTTTAATGACTCGAGAATCTCGAAGACAACGCCCGTGATTATAAATTTGTTAGTCATATGTAGCATGCATGGAAGCTTTCGAGATTGGCCCTTCGTAAATTTTGCGGATGAAATCAAGAGAGAACGTGTAGTTTCGTTCTGCAACGTATCTACGTTTGTGTATCGGAAAACAAATTTGTCCAGGAAGGGTAATGGATGAAGTGGTCGGTCAGTCACGGAATGTATTCTGGAAACGTGTGTGAAATTCTTGCAGGTAGGTGTAATTAATGAACTTGGGTCACTGCGAACGTTACAACTCTGAGACTATTCCTTTCCCTTCTTTTCCCTTCTCTTCTCTTCTTCCCTACCCATCTTTGCCTTAGTATCTACGATAACTGAATGAAGTTACCTATGAAGAAAAAGAAAACACGATACAGAGAAAACAAATATTACCACAAAATATTGATCCGCAGTTCGTGAAATATTTCAGTGGTCAAAAGTCTCAACGTGGACAACTTTCTCAACGTTTATAGCAACTCGTATTTGTTCAACATACTCTCTCACTGAAATATAAAGGCAACAATTTAACGAGTGATATATTATATTATTCGAGAGAAGTAAGCTAATATTGTTAAACAATATAGAAATATACGAGAAAGAGAAAGGGAGAGATTGTAGAAATAGTTCTCTAACGCGATAATAACTGTGTAAAATTTTTGAACTTTCGATCAAATAATTTCATTATTTCAGTAAAACAAAGTTAATCCGATGATACTTGAAGTACGCTACTATAGCCGGTACATCCTCTTCCACGATGAAAATGCAAGCACGTTGTAACAGAAGTTCCGAGTCTCTCGCTTATTAACACATTTCAGACTAATACATGTTATTGTCGAAATAGCAATATTCTAATCGTAATAGCGTGGGAGCTCTATTATCATACAATGTTAGTGTCCTACCATGCTAATTGTTATCATAATAATCCAACGATCTCACAAATAGTCCCTGATGTTGATGTTGATTCATACTAATTCCTAGATTTTGCAAATTTTCATGAAATATATTTATAAAGTATTAAAGCATATAAATGAAACGTCAATCATCAAAAAGGGTCGTATTAAATTGTATATTGGAAATTTCACAGATTCCACTGAATATACGCGTCTGATAGGATGTTGAAGAGAGGGAAGGAGAGAGAGAGAGAGAGAGAGAGAGAGAGGGAGAGAGACAACGTTGCTGCTGCTGCTTTCGATGGCTCCTCGAAATATTGGAAACTTCGATGCGAAGCACCTCGACGAGTAATGAAGAGGCTGCGCGTCCCAGATAAACACGAAGTCGAACTAGCAGAGTACACGAGGGAAATAGTTTATTGTTTAGGAGTCGGTGAGAGGGAGGGAGAGCGCTCTCGCACGCTCGGATGTTTGTTGCCACGGTTTGGCTTTGGCGATGGGCTAGAGATCGCTTGGTATTATAGGGTTGGAGGGAAGCTTCGAGGGAAGGTTTACTGTGTTTCACGAATGTAAAGAGAGAACATGGGAGATGGAGTTAGCGGCTGGAAGCCCACTCGAAAACGAGTGTTAAGTACATGTTGCGCGTCGAATGCGTAGCCCTACCGATGCTATTGCTCGAGATGTTAAACTGAGAGAAAGCCGGAATCTCCTTCTCCTAACTCCTCCTATTTCCTATCTTCTTTTAATCGGTAAATATGTTTAGCTCGTTTTTACAATATTCTATTCGTCGACGCTTGAAATAAATTTTGAACGTTTTCTAAAAAATCCAAAATTTTATATAGCACGTATTTTAATAAAAAACAAGCAGATATTCTCTGTATTCGAATTGTACAAAGAGAGAAATATTCTTGCGAATTTTCATAGAATTATTATACATTGCATAGTGCTATTGTTATTATCGAAATCAGTGCAGCTAGAGTGTAGCTGGGTTAGGTTCCACCCCCTGTAATATCGAAGCCCTATTAGACGCGAGTCAGCCCCTCAATTGGGTTTCGAAAGACGTCACTATAGCTTGGAAGCACGATTATAGATGCTATTACAGGCACTGCTAGTTACTACGATAGTTGGAAGAGATTTGAGGTTGGAAAGAGAACGTAACAGATGGGGAATGTGTAGCAAGACGAAACGTAGTTCCTGGGTACCTTTAACGTTGCTGTTCGATGTTACCTCGTATAAGAGGGTATTTAAGTAAGATAGAGATGACAGAAATGAGATCGTGGGACTTTCTCTTTCTTCATCTTTCGCACGCACACATATACACAAGCATATCTACTTTCACACTTCTGTAACGTAGCATCGCAGCATAGCTGGTAACATCTGCGAGTAACTTCTCGAACGACGAAGTATCTTTCCGTATGGGAAGTTTCGCGGAGTAAGAGCACACTCCACGTAAATTAGCTCGCTTACTTTGTACTCGATTAGATATCCTTTTGCTTTGATTCCAATCTTCTCGTCTTGTTTTGATCATCATCGTATATCAACGAGATGATATTAAAAAGAAAAGAAACAGTTAGATCGATCAATCTCAGTAAAAAAAAGAAAAAAAAGGAGAACTTCGTTTAAGTTAAAATTTTCATCGACGCTATAAAAGACGTTTCCTTATTTCCTAAAAGCTTTCCGAGATTATCGTGTTATAAAGTTGTGATTATGGTCGTTACTCACGTAATATGGCAAGATGGTGTGTATACGTTTTCTAATCTTGGATATGGGTTTTGGGTTGATATAAGCTTTTTGCCTGCCGGCACCCTCATCTTTCGACGCACAATACACGTCGTTGTTGTCGTTGTCGTCTTCGTCGTCCTGCTTCTAGTCGTTCCTGGCACACTACGAGTGTCGAGTGTTGGCATTCGACTGTCGGCAGGTAGGCGCGCGCATTCGATAAAGGCTCGCAGACGTGTTTACCAGTTTGACTCTCAGCGACATCACCCATCAGCTATCGCTGATTCCATTCAAATCTCAACCGGATAAGAATAAGGGTTAGTGATTGGACAAAAGAAAAATGAGAGAGAGAAGTAAAGGTGTAATTTGTAGCAACGGTTTAGCTTATGCGGTTTCTTCACCTAGCAACTGTTCTACGCAAACCAGCAATGTCCAACTTATATCTAGATCGAGCTTTTCAAGAACTAATGTTTTTCTCCAATCGACCATACTCTTCAAACTTTTCCCCATCTACCTAATCCTCCTCCTTACATCTCTCGCCTAACCTCTACCCATATCCATCTTCGATTTTATACGTGAGTGTATATTTGCAAATTTTCACGGAGAGAGAGAGAGAGACCTATCATATAATTGAAATGATTGAGTGAAAAAAAGAACTTGATACATCCTGATCATATTCCTGCATTTAAAAATACATCTAGTGAGGTTTCCCTCCATCTTTCAATTCTTTCAATGAAAATTCATGCGTGCTTTAGAGTCCAAGTTTAAAATCATATATTTCTATAGAAAAGAATCTTTCAACTGTGAGAAAGGAAAGAGAGATAAAAATCATTCTTAAAGTCGTCCCATACTTTTTCTTCTTCCATTTCTTCTTCTTGACCACTTCATCCAAAGAAAAAGCAGAGTCCTTTCAGCAAGTACTTTCAAAGCCGGTAAGAGAGAGAAAGAGAGAGAGAGAGAGAGAGAGAGAGACTGGTTGAATATCACTCCGGCATTAAATCCAGCAGGATCGCGAGATGAAAACGAAATAACTCTTTCGACTTAATCTCCTGTATCGTTCGTACGTTAAAACGAAAATTCTTCGATGAGAAAGAGAAAGAAAGAAAGAGATTTACCTGTGTGACCTCAGAGCTCATGACACGAATAATCTTTCTTAAAAGAGATATCATAGTAATGATAAGAAAAAGAACTAGACAAAGATTTTTCTCTCGCTCGGCTTAATCATTCCAAAGCAGGCAACTAAAAATGTCTAATTAAAACTTTCCAATTATTCAATAAGGAGAAATCCAAGATAAAGTCTTTCAATTTACTTTCCCGAATCTCTCTCCCTCTCTCTCTCTCCTTTATTCTCTTCTCTCTATTAGCGTTAATTACATTAACTTGTAGGTACGGTGATGCGTCGAAGACGCGTTAACTCTAAAACATTACTTCGCGATTGAACTTAAGTCCTTCTATCCGATAGATCGCGAAAAGTAATTAAGCCGGTACAGGGTGTATACGCGTAAGTATACACATATATTTGTGTGCGTATGTATAAGTACATATATATATATATAATGATGAAATAGTAGTAGTCCTTGACTTAAGATATGTGCGTGAGCGCTAAATTCAACGTAGTTGTCGTGTCGCGAAGTAGTAGCTTTGAAAGGTTCCACTAAAATCAAAGGATCGACTCTAACGGGGGTGGAAGTTCTCTCGTTGAACGAGAGGAAACATGATACTTCAGAAATTCAGAAGATCGTATCTTTGGAAGAGAAAGAGGGCACACCAACTATAGTTGCTGATACCAACCAAGAAGAAGAGGAGGATGAGCGAACTAATCAAGAATTTCTCGCTTCGAGATTCAGTCTTTTTCTTCTTTTTCTTCTTTGGAAGAATCGAAATAGAAAGAAAGAGAGAGAGAGAGAGAGTAAGGGGAGAAGAGAGAAAGAAGTGAATGACATAAGCGTCGGGTGCGTGGATCCTGAAAGAAGAGGATAAAAGGAAGACGAATAGATGATACTCATCTCTTTCTCTCTATATCTTTCTCACGCCCTATGAAAGATCCCGAGTAAAGTTACTTTAACGAATGAAACCCTGTGGATAATACATCGTAAGCCGTTCCAAATCGAAGAAGAGTTAGTTAGCTTCTTAAAAAGAATGGTTAGATATCGGGGATATTAACGATAAGAAATATATAAGATGCTATCGAATAACCCTGAAGGAAATGAAACGAGGTAGAGAAGACGATCGATTATAGACCAATTGAAACGTGACGATTAACGTTTCCGGCTTAACGTGACATAACGAGGAAAGGAGAACAGGAAGGAGAAGGAAAAATTGGAGAGAAAGGAAAGTACGAGACAAAGGCGTCCTTTCTTATCTAACAACTAACGAGTAGTAGTAGTAGTAGTAGTAGTAGTAGTAGTAGTAGTAGTGGTAGTAATAATAGTAATAGTAGTAGTAGTCGTAGCAGCAGGAGTAGTACTAGTCTCGTCCTTTCGTTCTTCCACCTCGCAAAACGAAGATCCGAGGGGAGAGGTAGTTACTAGCTGACGACAAGGTTCTCGCTAATTAACTCGAATCTCCTTCGTGAACTTATAACGACCGAAAGAGAGAGAGAGAGAGAGAGATAGAATATCAATATACCGTATTCAAGGTATACCTACTGAGTATAGCGATGGACGCGGTTGTGCATGAGAGAGAGACGAAATCGTTTCGCGACCGTTCCACCGTTGTTAAGACGATCCGATATTTATTGTCACGGACTAATTAAAGACTCCAGGGAAACGTACCAGTAGTACATTCAACAATAATAAAGAGAATTGCGTATCTGTCCTCGTCTTCTAGTTAATGCAACATCATTGATATTTTTTAAGTAGATATATAATGATGAAAGACGAGACCTGAATAAGAATATCCCATTGATATCATTTATTGTCATTTTCATTATTTCGATGTAAGTATCTATGTATTTGTTATAGAATTGTACGAGGCTCGAAAGACAGTTTATTGTTAACAAATTTAAAAAATGATAATAATAGTTAATTAACGAATTACTGCTTTTATATTCATCCTACTTCTTCTATAGAAATCTGAATAAAGCATACAAACGCTGTGTTCTATATACTTATCTTCGAGAAAAGCATTAGAGGAATAGAAAAACGCTACTTTACGTCGTCAAAGTTCCTTCCTTCTTTCCTTCCTTCCAAGCTTTTTTAGCTGATTCACTATAGGATAAATCAGAGTGTCTCGTTACACAGAGCAAAACGTCAGCGTTCCGTTTCATGGCCGATCATTGAACGTCGTTCTAAGGAGGGTCGTCTTCCGCTCGTTAGTGTCAAATCGTACATAAGAGTGTATATACTATATATATTTATATATATATATCGAATATCGATTGAGAAATCACAGGCCCTTCTAGGGCACTTTTGTTCATTGTCCAAGAAAACTCTCTCTCTCTCTCTCTCTCTAATGTTCTCTTTTATTGCATCCTTTACTTTAATAGATGGTATCGCCACACGGTACATTGTCGATAGTAACTTCAATGCACCCCCAATGCAAAATTGCTTTCCAGCCTTGCTTTTAATCTCTTGTTCTGCTTGCAATACAATGACAAAAAAGAAAGAAATACATTTTTTAACACTATATCAATCGTTAGCCGATTTATCGGATTTACAATTTTTAATCCTCATCGGTTTTCTTTTTTTTGGTAATACATATTTACTTTACAATACATGTACACGTATAAAATATTTCATTTACAAACACGTCAGAGTTTGACTAGATTCTTTCATCGATATTTAGTCGCGGAGAGATAAAATTTCCGACGATACAGGAAGATCCAGCTAGTAAAAAATCAAAGTGACGACAATTTTGAAAAACAAAAATTAAATGGAAACACGGATCGTGGCGTCGAACGATAACAGCCGTTTGACGAATAGTAGCTAACACTAAGCGACCAACTCGCATTTTTCACGTGACGCATGAAAAAGTTTAAACTAGAGACAAAAAGTGCGCGATGCGGTTGGGGATGATCGCGAAAAAGTCAAATTGCTCTTTCTCTCTCTCTCTCTCTCTCTCTCTCTCTCTCTCTGGAACATGGTTTTAAATCATTTCTATTTCCTACAAAAAAATGCCTACAAATGCCTACAGTAAATAAAAAAGAACACTTGTACCAAAAAAGGGTGAAACAGTTGGGAACAAACAGTTGGTCCGAGTGATAGAAATATTTATAAAGTGTATATAAACAGGTAGAAGATCAAGAAGGAAGAGATAGAGAGAGAGAGAGAGAAAGAGAGAGAGAGAAAGAGAGAGAGAGAGAGAAAGAGAGAGAGTTAGGAAGTGTATAGTTCCGGAATGGATAGGAGAAGGTTCGTAGATGAGAGAGAGAGAGAGAGAGTGGAAAAGGATAGAGGGTGGTTCTGCGGACGAGGACGAATGAACGAAGCCTGATGCTGGTAGCTGAAGCCCAATGCGTCAGTCGAGTAATTCTACTCGCTCGAGTACCTACCACCCTCATATATGGATAGGTATATGTATAAGTACACACACAAATATATATATGTATACCCATATATAGATATGTACGCGATGTACGAAACGGCCGGTGAAAGTGGATGCTGCTGCTGCTGTTGCTGCTACCACTGCTTTGATAGCCGCGGGGGAAGTAGATTGGTAGGACTGATGCGCCAGATCGAGTTCATTGGCTCTACTCTAGATCAGGAGGGTTTACGCTTCGGCATAAAAAAGGGAGCGGAACGCTTTGGGATTGCTTGAACGCGCGCACCGGATTGTTGTTTGTGGGAGAGACGCTCTTGCTGCTTCGTTTCTCTCTCTTTTTCTCTCTATTTCTATGCGTGTTTGCCTCAGGCTACGATTTCAGGGTAATCATCGACCTATTGATTTGAGAATGGCAAATCGTGCACAGTTTTATATTTCTCTCTCTCCTCATCTAAACACTCTAACCTCTTCGCGAATCCTTAATTTTTGTTGAAATAGGATGATCAGGTATTCGTTAGGGTTTGCTGGAACCATTTTTTGTTAAGTATATATATGTATATATTATTTAATTAGCAAAGAAGGTACTTAATGAAGAATACAACGAGGCATTGTAAAGATGCTCGATAAAAGTGCGAAGTTGTGCAATTAGATAAATTTAATTCTTGTGTTTCTGTCAAGCAACGAGCATAGCGCGGCTGCTAGTTCAACCCTATTCCCAAGTGCTTTTATTTTTCCTTTCAGTGCGTGACCTTTTATCTCACTTTGACCGCGTAGTAGAACGGTGCACTTTCTCTCCTCTCTTTTTTTCTCTTTTACTTTTCACGTTTATGCAAACGAGGACGAGAACCGGTACCAGTACCAGCACAAGTACCAGCACCAGTACGCAGATGTGAGGCAATTTTTGTACGAAATGTCCGAGAATGTCGCGTGCGAGAAAGCGAAAGAGACATAATTATAGGAGCTTTTTCGCAACAAGCGAGAAGCAAGGGAGTAAAGAAGAGCGTTTAAAGGAGAGAGAGAGAGAGAGAGAGAGAGAGAGAGAGAGATAGAGAGATAGAGATAGAAATAAAGAAAAAGAGAGTAGCTAGTGGCACCGATTGTGTGTATCGCACGGCTCGCCGCCCACAGCGATATCATCGCTGAATAAACATGACATTATTAAGCGGACCGCTGCCCGGCAAACACTCACGAATTAACATACAAATTGAGCGGCGAGAGCGTTCAGTTCGAGACGGCGAAAGGAGAATCGTCGTCCCTCGGCTATCGCGCGCGCGGGAAACATTCTCCCCATCTCGTTGCACTATGCTACCACCACTGTCGTCTATGTATGTATCCCTCGTCTCGTTTCCTCTGTGTATATGTGAAACTGACTGCAACAACATCTCGATTTAGACATCTCATGTTTGCCGCCAGAGACCAACATTCTTACTGAGGTGTTCAAAGAACCTCGAGTATAGTATGTATATACTTATTTTTCGATTACTTGCGTTATTTGTTCATTCGCACACACATCCCCCCTGCTACATCCACCCACTTATCGACTTCTTCCCTACATTTACCGAATCGTACAAATAAAAGTATTTTCTTCGGTATATATTAATGCTATTTTCTCTTTTTTTTTCTGATTTACATCGATTGACTCTGATCGATTCTTGTTCGTATTGTTGGAAGAATTTTCTTTTATTTTTTTTTTAGTTTCAAATTGAAAGACAAGTCTCTCTCTTTTTCTGAATTTATTTATTTTTTTTATTTCTTTTTCATCAAAGTCTGTCTAGCATGCGTGAGGAAAATTATTTTGACATTAAATCGAATTACTCGTATCGCGTATAACACGAAATGGAATATTCACATGGCGATACCTTCGCCTCGTTCGTATCCACAGGCTTGCATGGACCGTCGGGATTGGCCGTTCTGGGAGCTCAACATGATCTCGCTCCCGTGAAATGACGTTCGAACCTGGAATATCACGGTACGCTTATTTAATTTGCTCCTTGACGATAGGACTGGCTCGTTTCACGCATAGGGATTTCAAAAATAATCTTTTCGAATCCTACTATTTCAAATTTTCTCACACTTCCCTGCTTTTATTAACAATTTCCGATATGCACTGTGAGGGTCTCTTCAAAAAATTCCGCACATTTTTGTTATAATATATGTATATATAGATAGATTTAATAAAACTCCTAATAAAGAGAAATTAAGGTTATATCTTTTGATGTCAGCATTTTGTTCATTCTAATTTTATTATTCAATCACTCCTGCACAGTGTTTATGTTATTTATACATTACAGTGCAATTTTTATTTATACATTTTTTTTTTCATTGATTTTTCAATTGGGTAAGAAAAACTTATATAACAGAAGACTTTTCTTCAGATCTTTTCTCGAAGCTGCCAACGGTCCCTCGCAAGCTTCATCGCGGTGGTGGCAGCGCCGCCCCTTCATCGCGCTGCATACAAATGATGAATTACGAATATCGATCCAATGTGATGGAACGAAATAGAGAGTGAGAGAGAGAGAGAGAGAAAGAGAGAGAGAGAAATAGGGGCAACGTGGTCCGTTAGATCCATGAGAGATAATGCAACGGTGTAGGACGAGAAAGAAAAGTAAGGGAGGATGGGTTAAAAAAAAAAAGTAGGATAAAAAAATGGAAGAGAAAGAGAAAGAGAAAGAGAGATACTTCTATGCCGAAAGGGAACAAGAGAATATTCGCATCACGCCGTGTGCAAAAAGCGAATTTACGAATGAGATGTTCCTTCCCAACGTGGTTCGCTCCGGTGAGCTCACTCGGTCCCAGCCTTGATTTCAACCAAGTTTAATTGAGTGTTGCACTCTTCCGTTGGGAGAACAATCGAGAGGCTCGATCTTTTCTTCTCTTCTCTTCTCTTCTATTCTATTCTCTTCTCTTCTCTTCTCTTCCAACTTTTCGTACAACTTCACAATCCCGGGTGGTACAACCTTTTCCTACGTTTTCCTGCGTCTCTGACGTACAAGAGAGAAAAGTCATTCTGAAGTCGGTGCTCTACTGGATATCTTCTTTCTTTCTATTTTTCTCTTTCTCTTTCTCTTATCATTTTAACGATTGCTATGCGGGGAACTGTATTCCCTTAGTTTTTTTCCGACCAAAAAATAAACAGAAACTTCAAACGTTTTTAAGTATATGTTATTTATATACTTCAATAAACATTTACAGTAACTGTACATTAACTGTAGATTTTTTATTTCGATTTAGGATTGATCATCGGCACGTGCAATGGAAACGCGCGTGTTTTAATACTTTCGACAAAATAGAAGAATTAATGATAAAGTGGATCACTGATGTCTTGCGGAATTCGAACAGGGACTCATTTTCATTTCCTTCCAATACACGTATTCAATTTAGTCTACTCAAATTGTCCTATTGTAAATCCCTCAGCTATTCTGATTACCCAAATTATGAAACGCCAATTGGATAGGGAATTGAAAAATACGAAAGAAACAAAATTCTATGTTGAGGCATATAACGTGTGTGTTACGTATCCCCGAACATTGATTATGCGTCTTGTTTGGTATTGTATAGAAGACAAATGTCGGAACATTTTTCCCATGAGCTTGATCTTGTATTTTTTGTATAATGAAAGATTTGAAAATTGGAAAGGGAAGAGAGATGATGAGGGCAAGAGGGATAGAGGATAGAGAAAGAGAGTAACGTGATGCGCGACTACAGAGATGGAGTGGAAGTAGCCACCATCAACGCGATAATGCGTGGCGGTGAATCCGGGAATCAGCGGACCATGGAAAATGTATGAAGTTTCCGGCGTCGAGCCACGGCTGGCTGGTTTCGCCGGCTCGGAGGCAGGAATTTTAACACTTCGTTCCGTGACAGCTGGGATATTACATAAGGGATTATGTCGATTTCTCTCAAATCGTTATGGTACTGAGTATTCATGACTCTTTCGCACGGCTGATTCTCATCCTGGGATATTTATTCCTTCGTCCCGTTCCATTACATTAGTTTTAACAATGTTTCGTCGTCTATGAATTTTACTCGATTTTGCAATAACACTTGCCAAAAGAGGATTAAATTATTCAAGCGCTATTTGTTTCCCTAGACAGCTTACAACTACTTTACTCTTATTAATAAATAAATTATTAATACTATATATGTATATTTCAAATGAGCCATAGATCGTTTCAAAATCACTTGTTTTATCAATTTATGTTATTATTTTAAAGTTTGTATACCAAAGACAAGAACTTTTGATTAAAAAATTGGAAGTGTTCTCGTATCGAAAGCTTACTCTCTTGCTTATCAAAGAAAATCTTGTGTAATTGTTATCGTGATTTTGCGTAGTTTCTTTGATACACGTTTTCAAAATGGAATAATAAAAAAGGATACGAGTGAAGACAAGTTTCGGAATCTTTAGGATGAAAATGAAATTCGCTTGGATCGTTATCGTCTTATTATCTAGTCCGATATCTTTCTCTTTATGTCGTTAGCATATCAGAGGCGCTAAGCACGTCGTATAAGAGACACAATCAGAATTCGTAATGGTGGCATGGGCTTCCGTTATACTCGAACGGGAGAGATTTCTAGCAATGTAGAAAGACAAAGATGTATATATATATGAAGAAAATGAGAGAATATTGAGAATCCATCGAAATGATTAACGATAATGAAGCAAGGGGATGGTGGGGGGGGGGGGAAAGAAGAAGACAAAAAGAAAGTATAACAAGGAAATCGTAGAAAAATGGCAGAGACTTCGGGGCCGATACTATCTTTCCTACTTTTGTACAGTAATCTGAGCATTCATTGGACAAAATCGATTTTCCATAAATGGGTACATCTATTTAAGTGGAGCTTTCTACTCCGTTGGTGCCTGGCCAAAGACGATACGACATTTCTAAGAGAAAGAGAAAGAGAGACAGAAGAAGAAGAAAAGGATGAGTTGAAGACGCCGTTAGCTTCCATCAGGATTTGAAAGGATTCGAATTCCAGGAGGATAGAACCTGGAAATTCTCTGACGTCATACGGCAGTCCAAAGTCGAAGCTCACCATCAACGGAGGACGGCTTCTTGGAATGCAAAGTGCGCCTATGGGCCTTGAAAAGCGGGATTCCTGTGTAGGGTGCGGAAGGTGACGGGCAGGAATAGTCGTCGACTCGTTAAGGACGACGTTAGAGAACGCTACGCGGCATGCAAATCAGCCTAGTGGAAAGGCTGACGCATTGCTGCAAATCGAACCTTTATTCTCGCTACTTGACGACAAAAATCTCCCTATTTCGATCGATTTATTTTTTTCGGCTTGAATATTAAATAATTTTTAAAATATGAAACGTAGGAAGAATCTTCTTCGTTCTGTAATTCTTTCTCTTTTTTATTTCTGTTTATCTCTTTATTTTATCACAGAGTTTCTCGTCAAGTTAACTTTGAATGGTGGACTCGTTAAACCAAGATCGGTGCGTGGTAGAAAGAAATAATATAATATGGAAGAAAAATTCAAGACTATATTTCAGGTTTATTTTACGTCTTACAGTTCACAAACTCAACCGGATTTGAAACTTTTAAATCATAGGAAACATTTTCATTACCGGTATTGCATATAACCTATGCTGTTTTATCGTCGCGAGAAGAGAAAGCAATACGCTCGGAGGAACAATCTTAAAAAAGAAAAGTACCTACCGAGGTAAGAAACTTAGAAAAGAACGGTTTAAAAGATCCTTTGCTTTTCCCCCCCAAAAAAGGAAAAAAAAACAAATACAGGAACACCAACGTAAAATAAGTTTCCGAGTAATAGCATTTTGTTGAATGAGTATTCAAAGTTTCCGGTTAGATTTTCCCTCGCAACGAGCTCAAACGTCACATACAGGAATTTTCTTTCTATTTCTTAATAATCCTCGGTTCAATGTAAAAAGAAACGTGAGATTGTGAAAGAGTTTGAAAAAGAGAAAGAGAGTGAATATGGTCGGATTCCGGCAAATAAACTCGAAAAGAAAATCGGGAAAAGTCGCGACGGTGGGAAAAAGGGAAAAAGGGGGAAACGAAGGGTGGGTAGAGGAAAGTCAGTGTTACTCCAAGCGCTATCGTAATTTTATTTCTCTCTACCGCAGGACTTGTGCACCAGAAAACAGTGGTAGTAGTAGGGTTTGCGTCTCCTCCTTGCGAAAGTACCGTCGAATCGATCTTTCAGATAGAGAGAGGAGAAAAGGCTACGATTTGGTGACGACACCGGCTATGAGAAACCAAGAAGTCGAGTGATTAATGATCCCGATGTCGGGGTAAGTCGTCTGCCGATGCCGTCTGCTGAAGGCTCCTCTAAGGAGGATACCTTTTCGTTGATTCCCCAATTCCGTCACCGGCTCTACGACTTTCCAATGAGATGAGACGAACCGAGACGAGCGGAAACTCTCTGCAGAAGGGAAGAAAAGGGCGGGTGCTTTCGTTTCCCGCCGACGATGCGGACGAACGAGACGATCGAACGAGACGATCGTAAGAATGAGCTCGCGTACAAATTGTCTTGTGGGGACAGGACTAGAAATCAATCTACTTCTTGCCCTACGTCTATCCTTTTTCCTTTCACCCCATCCCCAGTTTCCTTTCCACTCCTTTTCTTTTCTCTACTTTCTACTCTCTCTTCTCACTGTCTCTACCTCTCTTCTTCTTCTTCTTCTTCTTCTTCTTCTTCTTCTACTACTACTTCTTCCTCTTCCTCTTTCTCTACTTTTCTTCTCTTTACTTTCAACTTTACCGAACACGTCATCGGACGAGGTTACTGTATGTTCCAACGAAAAAGCCCGCCGTATTTGGATTTCTCCGTGATGAATAGTCCTGATAGCTCGAACCGTACTATTTCCTCGTCTGCAAGTTGAACGAGCTCTATAGAGGTCCGTTTTACGAACTTCCTCTTTTCTTAGTGACGCTGAAATGTTTATTCCGAAGTCCCCTTGTTTTTCTCTCCTAACGGTTACTATTATTGTCTAGTCTCGCCAGTCTCTTACGTACTTCAAAATTCTATCCTTACGATGAAACTACGTTATCATTTTATAATTTCGAATTGTGGTAAAATAAAATCGATGAAAAATATTACACAGTGATAGATAGAACGATAGCAAAACTAACGAATATAAAGCTAGTTGTACAATCGATAATATTCGCGTTTGTTTCTTTCGTTTTAAAAAATAAAGGAAGCAAAAAAGAATCAATGAACATATCGATTAACGTTATAGAAACTGTCTTCAACGTTTTGCACTTATTCAAAAATCGAGTAGGAATATCTTATCGGTGATGTTTCACGAGGAGGATAAAGGCACGTATGCGGGTATATTGTGAATGAAGTGGAGTGTGAGAGGGCAGACGAGGTACTTGGTTACTATTATGATGCAGCAACCGTTGCTAGCATCGAAAGGGTCTGCTACCGCTTTCAACCTATCCACGCTTTTCCTTCTACCACCTAGAACCTAGATTCTGGATAGAATTTAGCGAGCCCATTATAGAGATTGTGGTCGCGACCTCGCAACTTGCCGCCTACCTCTACTACCTTTAACTTATACATCCTTTCCTGCAAAAGTCCTCATACTTCTTCTATCATCTTCTCCCTTATTCTCTTCCTCTCTTTCTCATTTTATCTTTTTTTTTCTCTTTTCGTACTCTTGGCACCCTTCATCACTTTTCGAGCAAAGCATATTTTACGGTCAGACCCAACTGGATGGTAGGTATAATATCGTAATAAAAACGCACAGACAGAAGGAAGGAAGGAAGGAAGGAAATCGTCGGAATTAACGCCGGTAAAACTTGAAAAGGAATTGCTAGGCGTAAATTACGATGTAAATGTAGACTCTTCTCTCTCTCTCTCTCTCTCTCTCTCTCTCTCTAACTTTCTCTCTCTTTCACTCTTGTCGCATGAGCTTATCCAGAACGATTTATTTTTCGAAAGAATAATTTTCAATGGTTTTAACACGAGACTTATGAAATAAGAAAATAATACTACGTTAGAGTTTTATTGACAATTGTTGGAAAGAAAAGTTTTAAGGAATAATTTTCCTTTTAGCTTTTAATCGATTTTCTGTGTGCCATCGCACAACTAGTTGTGCGATATACACGTCTTTATGGGGTAGATTTTCTTTCTAACATCAGTTCAGAAACGATGTTGCTCAGATTTCGGATGCTAGACTCTACTAGCTTTTTCGGATAACTGTTACCACCCCCGCCTCTACTTACACGCGCGCGTGCGCGTTCAAGCGTGATATCAACGCGGGAAAACGAAATAATAAGCCGCCTAATAGCGTCTGGAATTACAGACATTTAGTCGGCGATTGGATGCAGTGTTGTTTTGGTAGTTTCCTTGATACTTTTCGCAACACTCAGAATCAATTTGGAAAATTTTCGACAGAGATAGAGAGAGGAACTGCTTGGACCGTTTCTGAAAGGATTGGAATCGTTTTTCGGAAATGGTTGGGGGAGAGGGGATTGTGTGACTGTCGAAAAGATTCTTCCTTAATCGATATTTCCTTTTCTCCTTTTTCGAACCACTTTTCTAGTAAATGGATATAGCCCTTCCGATTCTTTTCGAACATAAACGAAACTACTGTTCACGATTGGAAGTCAATAACGAGTTGAGAACAGTGATTACAGCTATCCCTGTTATCGTCCCAAAACGAAATCGTTTCTTTCTTTCATTTTACGTTACGACGTTAAAAGATCATTCTTACTATTACTATTATTATTATTATTATTATTATTATTATTATTATTATTATTATTATTATTATTATTATTATTTTCTTCTTTATATTTATTCTACTCATGCAATTGTTCGTATTTTTAATGAAGGTATTCTGAAAAATCAGGATAGCATTAAAATTTTGAAATATTGTATCGAGAAAACAATAAGAAGGATGATTCATAAAAATAATAGAGAAAGATAAAAGGTAGAAAAGAAAACTAGATATTTTAGCTTTTTCCTCGAAAAAAACCTAGAAGTACTTCGCACCTGTTCCTTGATTAGGAACGAAGAATGGATCCCGCGTTTGTACCCACGGGATTAAATATCATAATTAATGTCGCCTCTGGAACGACGGCTTGTGTGTGGGAGAATTGTCACCTTGGAGACACCCACCATAGCTATCAGCACCACCGCCACCGCCACCACCACCACCATCACCACTAGAAACACCTCCGACCTCTGCACCTTTGGTTACCTCCACCTTTTCTCACGGCCTGACGCCTTGCTCGTTACGGGGATCAAATGCGACTGAGAAAGGAAAGAGAAGGAGGAAAATTAAGAGAGAGAGAGAGAGAGAGAGTGAAACAGAGTGTTTTCTATTGTGTAGACGAACGAAAAACCCCTATTATTAACCCCGATAACGATTCTCCACTTTCTTTTATCCGATTTTTGCTAAAAAAAACACACAGTAGTCTGTCTTTTGAACGTCGTCATAAAAAAACAATTGCCTAAATCGAGAAAACTGTTTCAAGAGGTGAAAATAATTATTTGCTATAATAAGAAGTCGTTCAAATAATTGACCAAACATATATCCGATCAAGAAACACCGAAATCTTGATAATCGTATACCTAACAAAACTATCGGTATTACAATCTAATTAACAAGTACAACTACGTGTTCTATAGGAATCCTAAGCAGAGTAATTCCCGTCAACGACAGAGAGGGAGAGAGAGAGACAGGGAGAGAGACATATCCGGATAATCCAAGATACTCAAGTGACGAACAAACTCGCTCTGACGTAATATCGATCGCAGGAATAGCAATTGGCCGCGAGCTCTAGATCCACCTCAATATTCGGCTAGAAATGTAAACGAAACTTGCATCCTTTGATTTCTATTAGGTTGGGAGTGGGCAAACGCGAGCATTATCGAACCGCTACGTAAACTGTTTGGCTCTGAACGTCCCTCTGACGGGGTTGATCGGTACACATTAATTAGGCTTAGGCTCGCGAGCTAGGTTTAATTACTTTCGCCAGATCAGAGCCAAACTGAAATACAGTAGAGAGAAGGAAGGACATAGAGAGGAAGAGTAGACGCACACGCATATATATGCGTGGGGAAGGTGAAACGAACCCGAGCAGGGATATGAATCGCATGAGCGGCTAAGCCATTGTAAACACGCATGTAACAGGGACTCATCCCGGCTGACCCAGCCCTCCTGCTTCTTGGATGAACGATCAGGCGAGAGCGTTCAGGTGGCGCGCAGTACAGGTACAGTAACAGCAGCAACCAGTCAGAAGCGATACTACCGGTGTTGAGCAACATCCATGGGATCGATTTACTACATAGTCAAGTTACTTTTTCAACTCTCCCTTTGCTCCCTATTCGATAGGGCTTTTGCCTTTGCGTACGAAAGCGAAATCGCTCATCGTAATCGACATCGTAATCGACATCGTATTAGTACACCTCAGCCATGATAGTAATTTGGCACGCGTGCACGCGTTGATTAATCTGACAAACGAGAAATGAGAGAACACAGAGAGATAAATAGAGAGAGAGAGAGAGAGAGAGAGAGAGAGAGAAAAAACTGGTCAGGGCTTAGATCAAGCGAATATCCCGTGGTCTGGCCAGGCAAATTAAAACTTGCCAATCAAACGCGACATCTCCCGTGCGACCCCTAGAAACTTTGCGCTAACTTTAATTAAAATCATGGAGAATGATAAAGAATCGGTAAAAGCGCGAACGTCGATGAAAGACCTGCGAGATTATACTTCGGTTAAGGAGGAGTCCCTTTTCCTGCCTGGGAGAGAAGGCTTAAGCCTTGATCCAATTACTCTGGCTATTTTCGTACCCATCGAATTATATGAGAAAAATTGTTCTATTATCATTTTTTTCATTCTTCTTTTTATCTTTTTCTTTTTTTTTATCAAGATGATATCATTGTCAGTATAAGAAAAAAATATATTTAAAAAAATGTACCCAGTTAAAAAATACGACACGCGATACGTGATGTCCTCGTTAAAATTTTCAACGGATATGAAAAGAGAAAGAAAGTAAAATTCGCAAGTACGTAAAGGATAACGCGATTACGGAAATGAGATCGCCTTAATGAAATATAAAGATACCGCGGTACTATAGTATAACATGGTAGGAAGCAATATCCGTCGAACGACTTGGAAATACGATACACGCGAAGCGGAAAACCGATCGTTCGTTGCGTTTGCCGAGGCTATGGAAATCCCATGCAAATGACAGAGCTTTCCGAAGTATCGGATGAAGGTAGCGCGCATTTTATCGGGACATTTGGAGGCCAGTTACGGGCCCTGGCATCGTGGTGGTACGGGGTGGTGAAGGTAGTACGGTACACAGGCCGCGTTTCGGTACGTGGTGTTGCTTTTATGGTTGAACGTAAACCATGCGAGGCGCACTGGTTCGTGTTAAGAGAATAAAGAAGCGCGCCGGGTGCTGTTTGAAGCTGTCGCTCTTCTTCGCCATACTCCGACCAACCCACTTTGCGTCGTTCGTATATGCGTGAGTTTAGGGTGCAGGTAATACCGGTCATAAAGTGGTCTTCCTAAGAAAACGAAAGAGAAAGAGATGGAGAACGAGATAGATGATAAAAAAAAGTGCGGGACAAACAGGGAGCAGGTAACGATGCGAAAGAGACGTCCGTCGTAATAATTCTGAAAAGTTATGCGCTTTAGGGGGTGGATATACGAATGACGGAACATCGTCCTACAACTTTCGTCCGAATTCTCATCTTTGAAGACATAAAAGGCCCGTAATACGAGCTTGTAAGCGTTTTCTTACCGTCCTGTTCTACGGCTTTACAAGTTTTCCAAATGGCCAAACGCGTTAGATCGATCTCTCGTGTAACAAGTAGAGTATACAGGTGTCTAGTACGTTGCTTTCAATTGGGAAAGTACCATTCGATCTTTCACTTCTCAACTTCCAATAACAATGTAATATTTGTCTAGTAGGTGCACACACAAAAGGCTTGTAATAACGTTAATAATAGTTTACGAAAATTGTTGCAATTTATCTTCATGAACGAATAAAATTAATGAAGGTCTCCAGCCTCTTTCTCTTTCTCTCTTCCTCTCTCACACCAAACTGCATCCCTTCCCCCTACTCCATCACTTTTCCACGAGATATCTCATAGTCGAATATGCATGCGCCTGCATTGCTGGTGAAAGAGACGAAATTGCAGTAATTACAACGGACGATTAATCACTCACGTATGTATGTATATTTGACTAGAACATCGAGACGCGATGTGGTGCATGAAAATATATGGAAATCGGGTGATCAAAAACCAATGTTACAAAATAACTTTTTATATCTCAAAAAAGAATCAAGAATAATTTCGATTTTCTTTGAATAGGAAAAAAACACATACGTTAGATGGGCATACATTACTTTATACGCTCTGATAATTCTTATTAATACTAGAACGACCATATTGCATTACCTATCAGTTGACCTAACGATCGGGTTTAGAAAGGAGATAAACAAGAGGGTAAGAAAAAGAGGACTCGTGTGAGCTCAACAATCGATAAACATCAGCCACCCTCCCCAACAACCGATGTCTGCATGGATGCAATTATTTTCAGTTAAGTCCAAAGACGTCAAAGTTTAGCGCAATCATTTCCAAAGAAAGGACGTTCCCCCCTAAGAAATTGTTGGAAACGAACAGCTTTCCTCGAAAACTTTCAAAGCGTTTCACTAGATGGTTCGAGTCTCTTCTTCTTCCTTCTACCACCCCATTCCCCTTCTCTAGCTTTTCCTCTTTCTCTCCCTTTCATTCTCTCCTACTCTTTCAGCGTTATTCCGCGCGACACGTCTTCGCAGAGAGCGTAACTAAATAGAAACTGATGCCAGGAGCCGGCAAAGACCCTTATTGTCGCCCAGGAACGCGTGAGAAGAAGTTTCCTCGTCTTCGTGTTCTCTCGCTCGAATAAGACGATTCTTCATGTCATTCTCGTTCCTGTAGGGACGAGCTCGCGTAGAGAAAGGTATGAAGAAGAAGAAGAAGAACAAGAAGAAGAAGAAGAAGAAGAAGAGGAAGAGGAGGCAGAGGCGAAGGACGAAAAGTGAGCATCGCGCATCCGCCGAATACTAAAATCCCGTCTGCCTCAACGACTATTCCTCACACCCTTTTCTGATCTATCAAAGAAAACTGGATACAGACCCTCGCGTAAATACTTGTCGAAATTTATAATGTAGATAGATGCGCTTGGTATAGTAACTTCGAACGTATCTTCTCTTTTCATAGCGTCTAGGAATCGATAGAGAAAAGAAATAAGTATAATAATAGAATGTAACAATAACTCAAGAAAAATAGGTTAGCGCGTCTGTTCCCTATCGAGAAAAAAACATAGTCCTAAAGTTCCGACTATCAATTTTTTAAAAATAAGACTCATTTTCCGAACACTTTTAGTAGAGGCCTTTAAAGGAATCGTAAAATTCTCTTATTATGGGACTTGCCATACGATGAAAGTCGTGTTCCTTTAAAAAGACACATGGTTCTTCTTCTAGCAAACTATCTTTTTCTACCCTGAAAGGGAATTTTTGTTCACCCAGTCACTCCCCTCTTAGCTTCGAGCTCTTAACGACGGGGCGAAGGACGAGGTGGAGAAGGATGAAAAGAGGTTGGGGTTGAGAACCCGGAGGCGTCGATCGCATACCAATGTCCGCGAGAATTTATTGTACGTTCCTGGAACGAAAGAAGGGCCCCCCAATGAAAGTATGAAGGGAAAGAAAACCTGCACACACAGACCTACAATAAAGAATGAACGATCCCTTTACGTATACGTTCTTATGCTCGCGCACACATTCGACCAAAAAAATACCGATGGCAATTCGGTCACCTTTGAGCTTACAGCTCCGATCTTGCAAGATTTAACCTTTTTATTCATTTTCCCGAACGATTTTGGGAATGAATTCAAATAGATTTCTTTTTATTTTCCTGAAATATCAAATAAACCCAAAGAAATTACGATCGTATTGATGGAAGTTTACTCTTGCCAATTGAACAATATTTCTATTTTATTTAATACCATCCTTTTACTTAGATCAAATTTTTTTCTAATAAAACTGATTCAAACTTTCTTTTACTTCTTTCGTATCGAGACAAGTTAAACTGTTCGGAGGTAGCTCGACAGTTTCTAATTACATGTCGCGCCATCGGAGATACTATCCAGAAGGGATAATTATATAATACAGCATATTCCATCATGCGTGCATCGGGTGGGCCGAGTGTGTTTGAGGTGGTGAGGCATGCTGATGACAGACGGGGTGTGCGGGTCCGATAGTACGTGATAGCATCCCTTGTATCGCGCCGGACGATGGCCTGCCGCTCATGACCCTCCCCCCTCCCTCTCACTCTCTCTCTTCGAACCCTACCTTCGTCTACTCCCTTTAGGAACCATCGTCGCAGTGCCCTCCACCCCATCTATCATGTCGACAGCTTCGTTATGACCTCATACTGACTGCACGACGACCACCACAACCACTTGGACCCTTTGCACACCACACGTTTCTGCTTCCTCTTCTATCATCCCTCTTGCTCTATAAATTCATCTTCAACAATGTCGTCTACTTATCCGAAGAGACCAATTACAATATCGAGTATCTTGAAAGAAAGAAATATCAAAACTTTGATCACCCTGGAATTGTAACGATAATAATTTTTAACGATAAAAGATAATGAACAAAATAATTAAAATAAGAAAAATCGATCATCGAATGTAGGTATGCAGAAAAAAGAAGCTGGTATTTTCTTCAGCAAGTCTTTGATAATCAAGAATTTCAAATATTTTTCTGTTCACAGTTCCCCTCAAATCCCAAGTCGCTCCATTGTCTGTCTTCCTCTCTCTCTCTCTCTCTCTCTCTCTCTCTTTCTCTTCCTCTTCTTTCACGCAATTTCCTGAACTATCAAATTAACAAAGCGAAATATCAAATTAAATTACGGGTTGTGCGCGGATCGCGCGTTTCGTTTTCCCCGATGCCATCAGGTGCGTCAAGCGTGAAATGTTTGCCAGGTATTCTTCCCTCGGTTTCTCTGGAAACTCCCTACACGATATGCTGAAACTTACGCAAGAGCGTTTACAAGTAGTACTCGGTCTCGCATTAATTACGATGGAAGTAAGTATTACCCATAAGTGTCGGTTCAACGTTTAAATAAAATTCTAAAAGCTTCTAACAGGTTTCGACTACTAGTGGTGTACAAACGAGTATTATACCGCTTTAATGTCCTCCTGGTTTTTATAAAAGCCATATAAGTATATGTAGGCATTCACTTAGACATAACTGATTTCATTTCATGAAATGTAAAGAATTATACAATACATATTCTCCCTATTCCCTCTGAAGAGAAAGAGAAGAAGAAGTTTTGTAGCGGGCATCAAATTTAGGAAAATTTTTCAGCCAGGTGATTCCACGATAAAGCATCCAATTCCTTGCTGCTTTCAGCCTATCTTTCTATCCCTTTTTCTCTTCGCTTCTGTTCATTCGCCATCAGTCTACCATCTTATTCTCTCCTTCCTATCCTCCTATCTCATCCTACCTTCCAGCTACTGGCACTGCCTCCCTTTTTTGGCGCAAACATAATGAATATTGACAAACCACCCCTTCCGCTGACTCTCTCTCTCTCTTTCTTCTCCAACGTGGTGGAGAGCGCGTCGTACTGGCAGGCAGAAACAAATAGGATGAGACGCGCGAGGGGATGTGATAGCAGGTACGCTTCCATCCCCCTTTCGTGATACCTAGCCACCATCGCCGAAGGCACAATACACCCTTTTCATCCCTCACCCCCCTCTTTCTCTTTTACTCATTCCACTTCTCCCTTCTTTCCACCTATCCCTTTCTTTATCTTCATCACTAACTCTATCCTACTCTCTCTCTTTCTCTTCTACCACCACCTCCTTCCCATCTTCCCTTCCTTCTACACCAGCTTTCTCCCTTCTCCAACTCTCACTCGCTCATTCGCTCGATGCAATCGAGTTGCTTCGGAAATATATTAGTTCAGATTCGCGGAGTGGTAGAAAGCGAAATGATATGGTGCTTTCTCTCTCTTTCTCCTTCCCTACCTCTCTTTCTCTTTCACTCATCTTCCCTCCTCTTGTAACCCATCGTTCGTCCCACCGTCCCAACGGCTTGATGCGATTTTCACGTGGAGCTGCGCCGAGGAAATTACAGTGAAAGCGTGAAAATTCGCTTTCGTCGAAATTTCGAGAAGCGCCGCTATCACTCTGCTATTTTTCGTTTTCCTGCCTCTACATTTCACTTCTCACCCTTTCACCCTCCCTCTCTCTCTCACTCTCTCTCTCTCTCTCATCTATTACCTTTCTCTCTTTTCTCTTGCCCGCAACAACTCTTCCTTCCTTCCATTTCTCTCTCCTATTTCAGACCCAATTTGTATATTCTTATACTCGAATCTGGTGGTTCAATGGAAATCTATAGTTCCAATGGATTTCCAATTTTCCCCATCTTATTTTATACTCCTGACGTACTTTATCTTAAAACTACTTTAACAAGGTACCGATGTTAGAAAGAAGGGTGCTGCTGTTACCGCGGACTAAATAAAAGGTACTTCCAATCATTTCCATCCAGTTACACGCTCGAATTTAAAAACTTTCTCTTACCCTATCAACGACTCTCCTCTTTCCTCTCTCTCTCTCTCTCTCTCTCTCTCTGTTTCTCTATATATACTCGAATCTTTCATTTCAGATCTGAAAAGTTTAATTTATATCTCACATAAAATCCTATGGGAGGACTCGACTTTCAGGTCTGAGATGACGTTCATTCAGACACCGAGAAAAAGATCGAGTAACGTAATAGAGATTGGATTTAACGTCGTTCGTAAGAAAAAAATAAAATAAAAAGGAGGAAAAAAAAATGAAGCAAAAGCAGAAGCAGAAGCTGAAGCAGAAGCACAAGCAGAAGAAGAAGAAGAAGAAGAAAATGGAGAAATGAAAAAAAAGAGAGTCAGCTATGGTTTTATCTTTCCTCTCAGGTCGACGCTGCACTTATCCTGCGCAAAATCACAGACCGCACTATTTCTTCCTTACTCGTTTTTCCCTTCCACCCACTCCTCTCATTCCACCGACAACCTATACCACACGATACGCAAACAATCAGCATATATACACCGATGTATCTAAGTAAATATAATACATTTATGTATGTGTACAGAGCTTCTAAGAAATTCTGGTAGGGTAAGCATAAGCACAGGTATACGCGCGTGTACAAGTGTGCGCGTATACTTGTATTAAAATAGGAAGAGACCTTCTACCTATACGAGGCAGAAGAGAGTTACATTTGGTCGGAGGATTCGTGCAGGTGTTGCAAAAAGTAATGCCTCCGTCAGTTCCGTTCCTTTTTACTCCCCGTCAGAGGTTATACTCATTACGAAACGTTACATGCGCAAACGTAAAAGAGAAGAAGGGTAGTTACAAAAGCTAGGTATACACGCAAACTTACACACGTTACCAGCGAGTTCTTCTCTTTCTCTCTTTCTCCCTCACTCCCTGTCTTTCCCTGAACGCGGTCGGACTCTGGCCAAACCAGTCTCCGGGAAGCGAGGTACTTTGGTCTGTGTACACACGCTGTTTCCGACCGACGGAGGGTAAAGTCCAGTCGCACCACTGCCGTGGATTCTGTTTGTTCCTCGAAAGAGCGTACAGTTGATCTTCAGTTCAGTGTTTTACTCACAAAATCGTTATTATCTATCTTATTCACTCTTTCTCCTATTTTTTTCTACTTTTGAAAAAAAAAGCAAAAAATCATTGCACTCGTGTGCTAATAGACTCCTATGATTAATCCAAATCTTCCAGTTTGCGGAAACGAAGATTGAAAAAGTTAGAAATAAAAGGATGTGGGATAGTTTTTAGATGATAATTATGACGGTAGGTAGACGAATAAAGTTTTGTCAAAAGGAAAATATCTAGACACTCAAGAATATCCATTCATTTTTAATACATTCAATATTGTAAAATAAAATTGTCGAATTTATCAACACTTGTTTAAATTTTCTCATTTATTCATGAGAAACATTTGCCAGTAAACGTTACAACGGCTTACAGTGTTTCCTTGTAAAGAGCGATTAAACTGCGAGTAAAGTACGATGGATCGAACAAAGGGATTCTATCGATTGGCATCTAAAGCAGAAGGTAGTGCCTTTAAATTCGAACGGATGTTCCACTTTTTATAGTTCATCTCGTCTCGACAAAAGAAACAAGAAAAGTAAAGAGATAGATAGATAGATAGATAGATAGAGAGAGAGAGAGAGAGAGAGAGAGAGAGAGAGAGAGAGAGAGAGAGAGAGAGAGAGCGAGCCTTATTTCCGCCATCATCAACCTGATTCTTCTGCTCTCTTCCATTGTCTATTCTTTCAGCCCGTAAAATCCACCACCTTCTTCGCATTCCTCTTTTGGTCCATCAGTCTACCTTTAACGGAAGGAGAGTACTGCTTGCGTGCTGGTTCCCCAACCCTATTTAAGTAAGGAACCGAACAACGAGGTACGAGCCACGTAGCTTTCCTCATTACGCGCTACACGCTTTCAAGGCTTCCGGTCTCGTCTTTCCTTTAAGACGAAGGTTTTGATTGTACGACGGCAAAAGGCAAAGAAAGGGTAAGATAGAGAGAGAGAGAGAGAGAGGAAAAAAAGCCGAAGGCAAGCCCTTGTTTCTTGCCCTTGCCTTCTCAATTATTTTATCTCTTGTATTCTGCTAGTTCTCCTCCTCTTTTTCCTCTTCTTCTTCTTCTTCTTCTTCTTCTTCTTCTTACTTTACTTTACTATTACTAATTTCTTTTCCCTTGTTTTATCAAGGGTTCTGACTTTTCGCTCGAGTCTGGCTATACTTTCTGTGCAACTGAGTGTAAATGAGTAGAGTATATGGTGGAAGATAAATCAAATTGATAAGTATTATGCAATAAACCCTCTAAATATTGGACCCCTTTATTTTTTACCACTCTATGTATATTGTAGATAGACATAGAAAGTATAAACGTACTCGTTCGTCCGTGATATACTCAATAAAAGCAAATCATATTACAAATCTGTTCAGTGAACACAATAAAATTCCATTTGGTAGATTATCGAACGTAAAAACGAGCGAGAAAGAGAGCTTACGTAAGACTAAACATAACCACGACTAAGTCGGGGGTGAAAACGGGGATGGAAGTGCGATTGTAGAAATTATGATGTTGCGTAAGTGACGCGTGGTTGAATCCGCGACACCAAGGAGAACGTTTCTAAGGATTCACTGAGAGAAACGCAATTAAAGTTAAATGCCGTACCTCTTTCTCTCCCTCTCTTTCTCTCTCTCTCCCTCTTTCTCTCTCACTCGTCTTCCACTGTCCGTTTATTCGTTCCGTCTCTTTTTAACTGCATATACTGAGGAAAGGTTTCTCCTCTCCTTGTCTCTCTATCTCTTTGACTACCTCTGTCTGCTTGCCTTTATCTTTCTCTTTCTCATACTCACTCTTTCAATTGGGGTCGGCTCGAGGGTAAGAGGGAAAGCGACTTCTCGCTCAAAGGGGTATTAATTCACGAGCTTCTCGCTAGTTGTGAGATCAAACACTTCCAACAATTAGCTCGCGAATGTTGCACGCGCATGATTGAGTTGCAGTCTCTAACTGCAGGAAGAATATTGAATGAAATGAAAACAACAGTTGTTGGAGGTAAATAAGTGCGTTGTTTCATGGACCGTTTTATTTTTCAAAGACACGGCCTGTTTAAACGAGCATACGCTCGATTTTCCATGAGGATTATTATATCCACGAGTAAAAAGAAAATATTAAATTTTGAGATAGTACTATAAGTAGAAGAAAAGAGAACCAAAAAATTACATTTTACGGAATAAAGAAGAGTAAGAACACCAAGAACGGAACGATTTACCTTTAATGAGTAGGATTAATGAGCCGAGTCGAACCTTTAACTTGCAGCAGTAAAATTTAGTGTACCGTACGAAACGGTCGAGAATAAGGAAGAATATGAGAGGATCGTTGAAGAGAAGTTATCAAGAAAGTTGTGATACGGAGGGTGGAACTGGGTATCGTTAAAAGAATTTCGACGAACTAAAGCTATCATTTGTGATCGCGGAATGATGTTAGAACAATCGTAGAAAACGGTTCTTTAATAGGAATTTGTCGGACTCCAGGAAAAGGGAATGGAAGTCCGCAAATAAACGAATCTCCGGAGAGTTAGGAAGTAAAGCAGCAAAAGGAAGGGAAGAAATGAAAAGAGAAGTGAAAGACGACTGGAAAAAGTGAGAAAGACACGGTAGACTGTCTATAGTCATCTCATCGCTCTTCCAGCATACGAAAACAGAAAATGTTGACGTTTGAATTCACATTTAATGTGTGCCATTCTATTCCATCTTCTTCCCTTTTCAATCTCAATTCTATTTAATACCGTTTGAAGACTAGGAATATTACCGCACAGAATGTGTGCATTATTTTTGAAAATTTAATAACCGTGTTATTTGTTTTTAATGAAACGTTAAAAACATTCTATAAATAATAGGAAGGATTAGTTCTCAATGAAAATTCCAACTACTTCTCATTCCTCTTTCTATCCGTCTATCTCATACATACACTCCTATCTTCTTGTTATTTTTCTTCTTCTTCTTCTTCTTCCTCAATTCTTTCCCTTTATTCCCCCCTCACATTTCCTTTCTGATCTTTTCTCGCACGAGTACCTGAACAAAGAACCTAGAAAACTTGCATGCTATGTATATCCAAAGAAATGGTGATCGAATGCGCGCCTTCGTGTCTGTTTATTTGGACATATCGAATCGAGCATCCACCCACGTCTCGTGTAAAGAGATACAAGTAGAACGATTTTCCGGAATTCGTTTCATCTTTCTGTCCGTCGCTATTCCATTGTATTTTCACGAAAGAGTCGACCGTTCAGAGAAAAAGAAAGAGGGACTACTACAACCAACCCTCTCCTCCTCCTACTACTACTATTAAAGGGAAACATACCTCAGAAAACATTTTAAGGAAAGAATTTGTCGATACTTTCGCAAAATATAAGAAAGCGAGAGGAGGTAAATTATTCGCCGAACTTCGTTTTATCTAAACTCTATTTTATAAAAATAAAAATGTTCCTTTACATTAAAATTCATATCAATTTGAAAGTTAAATAAATCTCAAATAGATTTCTGTGCATTACGAACAAATATTAACTATTTCTAATTTACAATGGGAACGAATAGGAATATTTTTGTTGCTCACTGTACACATACACATAAACAGTAAATCATTTCCGCAGAAACAACGATTTTCACGTGGGTGTAGATAATAATCCGTGCACGTGGACGTACTTTATCTTTCCCAAGAAAAGCTGGCAAAGATAGAACAACTAGAGAAAATATTCTTTGAGGATAACGACTTTCCTCTTAAAGGTCTTTTCTCAATTGATCCCTTATTTTTTCTTTCTATTTCTTCTTCTTTTTTTTTTTAACTAAATTTTTTTTATTCCCTAGACCGGTAAAAAATAAGAATAAAGAAAAGAAAGATGAGAAGGAGAAGAGTAAAGGTCTAAGGAGTTAGGACGAATTCAAAGGTACGAAAATAGAGAAGGACGACAACGTCCTTAAAAATGGAACAAAGAAAATAGAGTCGAGAAAGTCTCAGACTTTCTCTCTCTCTCTCTCTGTCTTTCTTTATTCCAATTTTCTTGCTCTCTTTTCTCTTTTATATTCCTGTTGCGTTGGAAGAAGCAGTCTCTATCAAAAATATGCAACGACTCTCTTTCTCTCTGTCTAACCCTTAACACAGGGTTGCATGATGAACTTGAAAGTTTGCTTATGAGTGCTGGTTATTCTTTCGTCGCATTCGCAAGAAAATAAACTAGAAATCTGTCTTCTTCGTCATTTTCTTTTCCTTGTTTTACCACTCAACTTACTGTAAAAGTCTCATTTGACTTATCTCTCATTTTTATAGTTACCGTAATAAACTAAAGAAAGAAACTAAATTAATAATATTCTTTCTGATGTGTTCCTTTTAGTTTTATTATATATATAAAAAAAAAAAAATATCACAATTTGTCTTACGACAAAGGACTAAAAAATAAAAATCAACGGAGAAATGGTAAAGGGACTAGTTCCTCGATTGCAAATCATTCAACTATTTACAAATATCTTAGTGTATTACTCGGAAATAGAGGTAGAAGAAAGCTTTTCAGTACTTCTCACGCTTCGTTTCCTTATATTAATTGCAAATTTCAAACAGAGAGAGAGAGAGAGAGAGAGAGAGAGACGGAGAGAAGAAAATACTTCAGATCTTTCGTGCAAACTACTTAAGATGGTATAAAATTTACGATCGATCGTAAACCAAATGCACATCGCTGGTGCAACTTTTCTTTACCTCTCTTTCTGCATTGAAAAAGAAAAAAGGCGAAGACTCTCTTCTTCTTCTTCCAAGATTTCTTTCTTCTTTTTCCTCTTATTTTTCCTTTTTCTTCTTCTGCTTCGTAAGAAGAATCCATGGGCTTTTAGAAAAGTTCGACGAGAAAGGACGAAAATCAAGGACCATTCCACTGGTAATTTGCACAACTTCTTTATCGCTGTTCCATGCAGCAAATCCTCCTTCCTTCCCCACCCCAACCTTCTTGGTCGCTAAAGAGTAGGTGCAAATATCTAGCTGTGTACCTATACTTTAACCGCGCGATTACGACTGCGACCTTGTTTATCGGTTTTACTATCTTTCATGGTATAACTTTTCTCATGTACCGGACATAAACATTAAAGTCAAACGATGACGACCCCACTCTCTTCTTCCTCTCTGCGATGACATCATACTTTTAACTTTAAACTAATAACATTAGAAAAAGGAAAATGACTTTACGTTAACAGCCTATTTACAAATAAAAGATAAACAGAGTGAGAAATAATTCAATGATTAAATAAATTAAATACAAATTTTAAATAAAGATTAGAGAAATGAAAAATTGGAAAAAGCGGTATCTCAGGAAGATAGATAAAGAATGAAGGAAAGAAAAGACAAACGTAAGGTCAGTCGTCCACGTAGGGATTCGTTGGAGGCCGAAAGAAATCATCGTTCACTGAGTAAAGAAAAAGAAAAAGTAAAA
This sequence comes from Polistes dominula, assembly GCF_049000335.1. Classification (NCBI taxonomy): domain Eukaryota; kingdom Metazoa; phylum Arthropoda; class Insecta; order Hymenoptera; family Vespidae; genus Polistes; species Polistes dominula. Next base: position 3,946,588 of record NW_028300906.1, on the reverse strand, counting down.
AAAGAAGAAGAAGAAGAAGAAGAAGAAGAAGAAGAAAGTTTGTCTCTGTTTGTAAGAAAGGAAAAGAAAAAGGAGGAGGAGGAAGGAAGGAAGAAAAGAGAAGTGAAAGGGTACGGTGATTTGCAACTTCTTTATCGCAGTTTCGCGTCGTTCTTGGAGGGTTCGTCCCACGTGCTCGGATGCTTGCTTGGAATGATTCAGTGCGGCCCAGATGCTCCCTGGCGAGTCTCCAAATCACTTCCTGCCCCCCTTCTTTCTCGGAGTATAGTCGTATACCCATAACTTCGGACCGCGGCGTTCGAAGGTTGTTTGTACTTAAGCGTGCCAGACGACGCTGACGCGCGAGACGTCCAGGAAAACATTTCGTTCCTCCTCGCGACTCCTCGAAAAGGAGTTTTCTGCGTTTCTTCGACAAAAGGAAGAAGATAGGGGGAAGGATGAGAAGAGTAAGAGCGTGGGAGGAGTAGGAGACTGCTTGGTGGATGCTCGCCTTTTCGCTTGAAACAATAAACGCTCGGACCAATCGAGCGTGGAAGATAACGAGCGAGAGAAACGAACGAAAAGAGGAGGAGAAGAAGAAGAAAGGAAAAGAGTGGAAAGAGAGAGTTTGTTTGTTGGATCGCCGAAGATTCTGCGGAATTGCCGGAAGGACGAAGTTTTGCCTGCTTTTACCCGCTCTCGCTTTCCGTGTCGCGCGAGAAATTTCCTGATAGCACTTAATAATGCACCACCGAGAAAGAGAGAGAATACCTACCCCCATCTCGTGTTCCGCACAACACTTACACGGAGAACTCCTCAAAACGAAGAGGGTAGATGAGTTTTGAAATTATGTGAGAGAACCTTCTCTCCGGCCAATGTTTTCGCTCGTTAATGCACGACTATGCTAACGAACAAGAATTCTTACTCTCTCTTTCCCTCCTTCTACTATTTTCTAATTAAAGCACGCGATATCCTAGCGCAAAAAAAAGAATAATTATTATAGATTAGAAGTCGTTTAAAATGAATTTCATTTCTAAAAGTGAAGTTTGCCGAGAATATTTAGATCGTATATGTAATAAGAAAGGCACTTGTTTAACGTGTGACGAAGTAAAAAAGAAACAAGGAAAAAAAAGAAAGTCGATAAACGATTAATGGGGGAATATGGTTTTCCGGTTTCGAGATCACCGGTGTAAGGCGCCGTATTCGCATTTGCCACGCTCCGACTAACTTACCTTCCACCTCATCAATCTTAGGCCACTTCGGTAGCACTGGCAATTACAATATCGGCTTGCTCAACGAGAGTTTGAGGTTGTGGCCGAGAGGGGCGTTTCTTGGCACGCTAACTCGAGGCAAAGCTTCGGGCTTGAGCGCGTACCGGCGGTGTTCCTCCACCTGCTTAGAGAGAGAACATGTCCCACCTGTTGCCAGCGATCACTCACTCGAGCCGTGGATTTGTTTAAATCTTGATAACGTGGACCCGCGTATCAGTTTAATTTCAATTCTCTCGAGATATCTGGATATTCGAGAAATCTTGGCAGCAAGTGGAGAAGGAGGACTTTATTACGTCACAGATTATCTTCCTCCCTTAACGAAACTATTCTGCTGATCCGGTAGGTTATAAGTAATCGATACGATTCCTTATCGTAAAGGAGAACGTAAGTTTAGCATAGATGAAATCGTTTGAATGAATATTAGTATACGTAATGTAGATTCTATGCGCTCGTCCAAGTATTATTACTTTTCTACGTACTACTCTGGCAGAACATTTTACCAGAGTCGTTACATTCCTACAACTAGCTTTTCGATATCGATAACTTTAAAAGGAAACGATAATATTTCCAGAGTACCAGCCATAAAACATGCCGGATATCTTAATGCAGTATTTCGTTCGAGACGGCAAAGTGCATTGGATAGATCGTATGTGAAATGTTCAACATGGATATAAGAAGCTGGACTTAACAACTAAAGATAAAGAGAAGCAAACGATTTAAGCACTTAATTGTACAAAGTGCGATCTAGAGCTACAGTCGTGTTTTACAGGGGACGCTTATCCAGGTTTCTGAGGCGGAAGATGACCGCTAAAATTTATAGCACCGTTAAAGCATCCTCGTTGGTCTCGTAAGCTTTTGCTCTACTATGTTGTTCTTTCTTTTTTATCTTTTTTCCTTTTTTTCTTTTTTTATGACTTTCACGTTAACACGTTCACTGCTGTTACGTAAGTAGACAGTCGTTTTACTCTTCATTTTTAGGCTAGAGGGCTTCGTGAAAATTTGTTTCATTTCTTTTAAGTCCTCATTTTATTTTTTTTTAAAGAAAATATGTTTATGACAATTAACAATGACGTTAAAAACAAAATGAATTTTAATGATTATCGGTTTTAACTACTTGAAAGTTGGAATCAAAAGGGGATTTGTAAAGATTCACTGTTTAAAAATAATTCGTGCGCGTTTGGGAAGAGAAATTGTAGAGTCGATATAAAGGAAACTGAAGCAGGGCTTCCGTAATAATCAAACCCCGAGTTTAAACCAAACAATCGCTAAGAGTAGCAATTAGTTTCTGACATTACTAACGACTTCCTTCTAATTAACAAAGTTTCATTTATCGATGATGAAACGAAGAGCATGCATTCATTGAGAAAAGCCTTTGGCGAAACGATAGCATTTAGTCATACGTAATTAGTCGACTCTATTTCGGATTACGAAACTTGAATTCTTCGGTTAGCAAACGATCAATGTAACGCACAGTTGCGTACCGAGTTTTATTCCAATTCGATGAAATTCAGATATTTTCAATGCGTTGCATTTCGAATATTACAATCGTAAAAGGGAATATTACAAAATTGAATGAATGTAGGGAAACCAGACCTCGGTAATTGAAAGTGTAATGAACATCTATAGGATGTATTATTGTAAATCCTGGATCGATGTAAATTGAAAAAAATATTCCCCGGTATACTTTTTGTCTTCTTTTTATTAAAAAAATCATACAAAACGTAAGAGAGAAAATATTTTCCCCTAAAAACGTATCTCCAATGCGCATTCGAAATTCCATATTCCATGAATTGTAATACTTATCGTTAATTACGAATATCCTCGTTGATAAAAATATTCCCCTTTTTAAAATCCGATTCGATTTCCTTTTGCCGTTCGCGCACGATGGCCATTTCTATTAAAACAAGCGAAGAGAAAAATGGAGATGTACGAGTTAATATTATATGTTGTAAAAAGAAACGAAAAAAAAAAGAAATAAAAATAAAAAATAGAAAAAAGATCTCTGTGGGATTTCTGTCACACGAATCCGTATCGGTGTAAAATTGATTTCATTAAATGATCGGTCCGATTATAGCTTTCAATGTGTCCAATGGGCTGATGGGATTAACTTATGCGAATAAATGGTAAAACACTCTGATAAAACATGTAACAATTTATAGTCGATCGAGTCTGATCATTTTTGTAGAATCGTAGCCGCTGTTACTGCTGGTTTTATTACTAGTTGCAATTCTTGTAGCTGTTATTAGCGCTATAGCACTCAGCTCTACACACCACTGGCGGATCTACGAAGGCTAATTTAATTTCGTTAAATTCCTATTAGCCTCGTTCCGGCTGAAGCGGCCTGATCAATTCTCCGTCGAGTCAACGATAATTAAGTTTAGTGAAAAGTCTGCTTACATAGAGGTACCCATCCCCCACCTACTTCCACGGCCTCGACCACCTCAGCTATACTACTAGTACTACTAGAACCACTACTGTTACTGGTACTATCGTCGATGGGGGAAAGAGGACACGACTAATGGCGGTGGTTACTCGTAAAGCTGGTAATCAACTGCGATACTAGTTTGACAACTTTCACAAAACTCAAACCTCTAAACAATAACATAATTAAGGAGTTTACCGTTTGTCGCGCTTGCGCGGCGACGCTAATGTACCATCAGACATCGTTGCTTGTCGTCTCTGATCCGATAGAGGATAATGGCAACCATGTCGTCCGACGATTACAGCTAGACCGTTATCAATATCGAAATCACATTCGCTCAAGTTTCATCGGTTAAATTCCCTGATTAACACTTGATAAACCTATACACCACTCATTCCTTAAATTAAAGGTAAAACTGATTGGTAACTAATAAGATATTTTAGTAAATTATCATATATTTATTTATACACGCGTTATAGGGTAAAAACTTTTAAATGGAAAAGAAAAAAAATGGTGGGTACGTAAAAAAGAAATAATAGTAAACGAGAGTTATACCTAAAACCTAGGATCTTATACTTTATCCAACAATATAATAATATCACGTTTAAAAGGGCAAATAAATTTATAGGCAATCTCGTCAAAGTCCGCATAGTGGATTTTAGTATATCCCTGTAGGGATTCCCTAACAACAACAGTTCTCTCGGATGTCCAAGAGGAATTCGTTGGAAGAAAGGACACAACGAATTGGAAGTCGACTCGACGAACACGTAGCATAAAGTCGTAAAAGTCGACTTACGACAAGTCGTAACACTGGCTACAGCACTCCTTCATCTACCTTTTTTTTTGTTGTCTCTCCTTTTTCCCTTCTTTTTTTTTTTTTATAATTGGTGCCATCTCCAAAGGGAATAAAAGTTTGAGTCGGTAATAACAAGAAGGGCTAAAGGTATATTCTAACCTGTAAAGATGGCGAACGATCTTACGTAACAACCGGTCATGTTAATGACCAGAATTTTATTGAAAATATTCGAGCCGCTTGATTAACTAATAAAAGGAAGAAAGAAAGAAGGAAATAAGGAGGGTGTCCACGAATATAAGGCAGACACACTTGAAACGAGTTACGATAAATACTGCGTTGGTTTCCCAAAGGAAATTGTGAGGGCCGCACCCTAACGACATAATAAAAACGTTGCGGCTTAATTTTAGGCTTATCACGATACAGCCAGGTGACGTTGGGCCTACTTTCATTTTCTTTCCCTTCGATAATGTACCATCTGTGTTCACTGTCAAAGTAAAAGAAAATTACAATTTTAGCAAGTTAAAGGTCTTTCCTAATTATGACTCGATTCAATGCTATGTCAAAAATGACTTTTAATTGGATCATATGTAAATGAAAGTTAACGAAGGTAATCATGAAAATGGTTAGAAATCCTACGAACCGAATTAAACGGCACGGTACGATGGATCGATAACAACAAATAATCTTGAACGATTACTAAAGACGATATTTGCTCGAACCGAACGTCATATCGATTCTCCAAACTCTGTACTTAATTAGTTCCGGTTTGGAGAATCGTAGAAAAGTAAACGTCAGCGATACAAGGAACAATCTATCCAGTCGAAATACGGTCCTTCCTTCGTTTCAACCAAAATAAATCCATAACTCTCTTCCCCTTTTTCGAACGAACGGCATCCACCCTTACGGTTTCTTTTTCTATTTTTCTATTTTTCTTCTTTTCTTCCGGCGAGAGAACGGTTATTGGTAGCGTGCCGGTATCTCGGCGTAAGCTTCGTGCACACTAGTCGGCTGGCACACTTGATATATAGCATAAAACCGCGAGAGAAATACTATCTTCATTGTCTAAATGGCTGCCGATAAAGCAGCTCAAGTTTAGTGCAGACGAGATTGTATTTATCATTTCGCAACCCTGCCTGGCCCGAACGAATCGACCACCGTCAAACCCGCCACGTTACGTTACCTTACAATCTCTTCTTTCCCCTTTTCCACCTCTCCTGGGTTATCTAAGATACGTTTGTCTATCTTCGAGGAAAAATGAATGATGTCATTGCCATGGCTACAAATGAAAATGGAAATAGATATCCCAAAGAGATTCATTCGAACGAATAAAAAGGAAAGATACATTATCGGTATCGAATTTATGTTCCAATCATTTTTAAAGTCAATATTAACTGTGAATAATATCAATTTTTTTAGATTGATACTAAAAACGTATTCATCTCGAGCAATCATACGAGTTGTTTGCAATTTAGTATTTAAAGATAACTTGTTGATATGTGTTGAAAAAAATATATAATTGCTTATAGTTTATTGAATGAGATACTTTTCTACGTAACACTAAGTAGATATGAGTTTAATACGAATTTAATGCAACCCTTATACCGATTGTTTTGAAAATATCAATTTCTATCCTACTCGATACGAATTCAATCTCGATAAAATCTTTACTTCGTTCGTCGATGATACAACATGAGTGTTTCCGAGAGATAGAAAGAGAGAAGGTATCTATCCTCTTGGAAGTATTTACGACTATCGACTTTTCATTTGAGCCCAAAGGTTTCGACAATATAGTTGATACATCGTAGAATTCACATTTCCTCGAATTCGACACGAAACTCGAAAATGGGAAATCGTCGATGAACGACACGAAACATCTGTTGAAATCGTAAATAAAACTGGACGTAGATAGTTTATCGATATAAAAGAAAAAGATGAAATGTTATTGATACTAACGATACCAAGCAACTTACGATAAGTAGTGGAAAATAGGAAGTAACAATTTCGACGTGTATTCCCTAATTGACCAATCTTCAATATCGCGGTGCAATTTTATTGAATTTCCTCGGGAACCTAACACTCCGCTTGCTGGATGATAATAAATTCTTGATTACAGCTTAATAAAGAGGTGGCACTAAAATATTGAAACTGTTCGTCGTTGAATGTGCACGTTAAGTGAACATACGGTAGTAGGGAAGGGTAGCGAGTAAGAGAATGGAAGGAACAAAGAGCGACGGTCCCAAGGTGGCCCTCTTCCACCCTTCTACGAGCGTATACGTGCGAGCTTAATGCAATATTTAAGAGTAAACCGTGGAAGCGTAAGTGTGGCTCCATTTTCTGCTACTCTCGGTGGAAAGGGGTACGGTCACGCGTCAGGAAAAATGCTGAGCACGACCTACAGAAGGAAAAAAAACAAGAAAAAATCTAAGAACGGTACGCTTGCTTGCTTGCTTTCTCTTTCTCTTTTTCTTTTTCTTTCTCTTTCTATTTCTCTTATCGCGTTTCACGTACGGGAAATAGATCTGCAAGCTCTGTTAAATCGTGATTTGTCGAAGTAATACGATTCGTCGGTGACGGTTTGAAACACCACGACGAGATTCGGTTTCTCAGAAGGCTACGATTCAATTTATACTTGCGTAGTATATTCCGTGCACGAGGAGATGTAGAAAGGAGAAGTGGGAAAAGAGGAGAAGGGGGATGACTAGGACGATGTCGAGAACGAGGACGAGAACGAGGACGACGATGAGGACGACGGCTAATGCAGCCACGACAGAATTTACTTAATCAGGTAGCTTCATTATAACACCATCAGCGTAACTCACGCCAGCGGTTCGCGCCCACTAATATTGACTTTCAATTAATGTTCTCTCGCGGTGGCAGACCTTAAAACGTTTCTGACGTTATATAATCCCCGGCTTGGATCTAAACGCCGGAAACTCGCTCAATGGGGAATTCTCAAAGATCTTAAATTCATTCGAAGATTAAACGTCTTCACATTTAAATACCTTTTATTTCAAACAGAATAGGCATATAAAGATACACGCACGAGTACACGTTCTGTTCTATCCAAGATTGCAAGAGAAAAATAAAAGAAAAAATGTTAAATCATTCAGTTGAAATAAAAGAAAAATCTGTTCGTATTCGCAGATGATTTCGAATACAGAATACGCCTGGAGCAGAACGGACAGTATCATGTAACAGTATCAAAACAATCCGAATGGTATATCATAGGAATTTCATTGAACGATATTAATATCTCTTCTCACGTTTCACAGACGGACTGGTCGATGGTAATGTTAGCACGGAATACACATACATCTTAAAATTGGTTGGCTTGGAGCTCTCAACACCCGACACTATAGGAAGTGTGTGCGAGCATAATACTGTGTCTTCATCATTCTTTTAACGTATTCCGTACTCGTAGAGACGTACTACCCGCGAAGATAGCGAAGGAAAGGAAAAGGAGATAGAAGTGGAAGGGTGAGGGTGAGTCGGCTGTCGCCAAGGGTTCCGAGGTAAACTCCTAGGGTACGACTACCAAGAGCAATACTATCTCTTGATGCCCGCACGATGTTCCCTAACGGAGCTCTTCTAACTCTACCTCTTTCTACGTGGTAAGGAGAGACTCACAGAGAAACTCGTACTTTCTCCGAGAGAGCTTCTGCTTCTCTATCTCTTTCTCTTTTGCTACACAACCATCTTCTTCTTATTCTTAGTCTGTACTCTCTCTCTCTCCTCTTCTTCTTCCATTTCTAACCATCTGCAGACCTTCCTCCTCTCTATACGTCATACGTTTCTCCGTTCCCTTCCCTCACACCAATTCCTTTTCCTCTTCTGTCTCTCTCTTTCTCTTTCCAGACCAAAGAGACGGAGTCACGTCTTCAGAGCGGAGTTGCTCTAATTAAATTACTTAAGCGTACGTGTATCTGGGGATGGTTTCGGCCCGGTGGATGCTCCGACATACAACTGCATGCCGCTAGAGTTCCGCGGCGATGTCTCCTGCTGGTGCGCACCGTTGGAACCTATTTCGAAGCTCGAAGCTTCACGAGACTACTACTTCCTTGCTAGTATCAACTTCACCGAGAAAGCGTCGGTAGTTTCGACTCTTTCTAAAATCTTATCATCTTCCTTTTCCAAGATCAAACAGTTTCTTGTATTTTGAATTCTTCCTTGAAATCAATACAGCCTGAAGAAAATAATGAGATTGGAAATGGCATTTTTGTTTCATTAATGTTAAATAAATTAATTTAATTAAATTATTATGACATTAATTATTATTATAGTACAGAGTGCATTTGTTACAGGGAAACATTCGCTAAAACACGAAGAAAATGATTTTGGAATACCTGACGAAATGTAGATTTGATGTCATTAAAGAATAAGTTTTTGTATAATTGCTTAGGTTATTCTTTCATAGTCTAGTGAACATTATATGCTAGCGACAGATTACTTCGACCAGTCTTCCTTTCTTTGCTTTCGTTTCTACTACTAAAGCATCATCAAAGGATCTGTCAACCTCCATTACTGGGACAACGAACGAACAGTGAGACCGTGAAACGGTACGACCATATTATATCGAAGGCATTGTTCACCGACTAACAAAGCGGCAATTCGAACGGGAGAGACTGAGGAGAAAGGACGAAAGAGAGAAAGGCGTTTTCTCTTGTATCGAGTCAACGTCATTGTCAACAGAGCGAGTGACTTCCAGCGAACGAAAACGTTTGTTAACTGGAATAGGGAGAACAAGGTCTCTTCTCTCTTTCTCTTATTAAATTTTTGGACATTGTGAGGGAATTTAAACTAACAAAAAACACAAAATTTCACCAACGGCGCGCGCACTTAGAGCTATTTTTCTTTAGCTATTTTTCCAAACAGATAATTTCTCTTGAAGGAAAAGATGCACGTGAAACCTTTGTAAATTCATTTCCTTTTCTTTACATTATTCTTTGCAAATCCTTCTCTTTATATTTTCCTTACGTTACCTATTAGGATTTATAGTTTTACTCCGCGTTCCTTTTCTTTGTCCTTATTCTTTTTTTTTAAGCTTCTTCCACCTCTTCTTCTCCAACCCTACCCGATAAGATCAAATTCTTTTCTGCGAGAAAGTATCGTGGTTATATTTCTTGTCCCTTTTCTATCTTACGCTCTCCACCACCAGCTTTATTTTTCTATTTTATTAGGAAGAGTGTGTATGTTGTTTCATTCATCGTTGAAAGTTTAAAGATGTTTCGCGCGTGATTATGGCAAATGGGCGTAGTTTTGCTCTTCTTTTTGTCCGACTTTCCTAGTTCGATAACAGAGAAAACACTTAGCATTTGTTATCGAGGATAATAGGGTGTTCGCACACGAGACATTCGCTAAAAGGCGTTTCAGCATAAATAGGCTAACTTTCTCTGGTATCGACGTAAAGAGATTTCGTTGGAGAGGACGAGAGTCTGGGACAAAGAGGATAATTTTCCTCAAAAGTATATCATCAATTTTGTGAGCGAGAAAAATTGCTTTCTTCGAACAAGATAATCATTTTTAGCCACCAGAAGCGGTTGATTAGTTAGTAGATATTGCTGTGCTGTCATGTGTACCCATTTACCGATATTGAAGCATGAAATACCTAACTACATTATCTCTTAGGAAGCAATTCTTACTGCAGCGATTGCTACTACTGCAATGTCCTTTCCTTTCACATTTCTTCTTCTACTTCTATATATCATCTATCTCACTTCTACATTTCAAACTTTATCCTCCTTTAACTCCCCTTTCAGTCTGTTACCTCTTCCAGAATTATGTTGCTTGAAATTTCGATAAAATGGGACTTGGTTCGAGCCGGCATTAGATTAAATTTGTCGAGTTACCGTTCTCGAGGACGGAAAGAAACTTTTTGGACACCGAAGAGAGGAAATGTTGGCCCGGGATTCGAGGTGACCCTACGTTTACCGTACTGTCTGTTCGCTCACACTATTTCTTTAGCTTTCCATCTACAGCAGCACTCTAGCTAGACCTCTCTGTCACTCTCACACTTTTTGATTCTTCTTTTTCCTTCTCTTCTTCACGTCCTTCCTTTCAAGCTTTTCCTCCCGCGTCAGAACCGAATCAGGTCGCCCAACCTCTCGTGGGATTTTAGAACGTTTGTAGTGGTGTCCTTGCACCAACTATCTTTATCTCTCTTTCTCTTTCTCTTTCTATCTACCTTCTATCTATCTATCTCTGACCCGGCCGCAACCTTCTGCGAACGGCTACCGACCAAGTTTGCACGAAATGGCGGAGTTAAGGACGATGTGTAGGCGTTTCAGCCTCTTACTGCTGTTGCTGCTACTATTTCTGCTGTTGGTACTGCTGCTCACTTGCTTGCTCGCTCGTTCACTCGCGGATATGTGAACGTCCAAGTTTCTAAAGCGTAACACGGCGGACATCGTTGACGGGTATTTGCTGCTGTGTGTGTCAATGTGAGAGTTTCAGCCAAGGTTCGACGATCGTCTTCCTTTTTCTCTCTCTCTTTCTCTGTCTTTGATAAACTCAATGGAGATTTTGCTCGAGGTTACAAATTCTATATTCTGTTTCTGGAACATTGTCTTACGATATTCTCAAACTTAGTACTTCCTTTTCAAACGATAACAGAATAAACGCAAGATAATTGTTGTTCGAATTAATAGTTGCACGTATGATTTCTAATCTCTTGATCATGGACGATCTAAAATTTTCTCAGTTAGGCAACGAGCTACTGAACGATCAAATAACTATGATCTAAATATTATTCTGGTTTTACATATATATTGAAATGTTATGAAAACAGTTAGTCGATCAGTTTTTGCTTGATAAAATTCATGCTTGATATGTTTGCCATACGAAGGGAGTATCCATTCACCCTTGTAACGTTTGCACGTGTAAGGAAGGCGATCGACGAAAAGCGTTTTAGAGGAGTCATTCCAGGATGAGTTTCACGCGCCATTACCTTTCCAATTGAATGACAAGCGACTTACCACATCGTGGCCACGTTTAACGTTATTATCGCGAAAGGAAGCGCGCAGACAGGGAGACAAAAACGGAATAAGAAGAGGAGAAGGAGAGAGAAAAGACTTTGGGGAAAAGGAAAGAGTAAAACGCATTCCACTCTCCTTGGTGATGTCAAATAACTTTCGAGGGAGCGAAGAAACGAACGGACGGTTCGTAGCGAAGGAAAGTAAATAAAAGGCCATTCCGATTGGGCGATCAATTACATTGGGTCTGCATTATTCATAGAGGGTTGGGTGCAGGCCGCAGAAAGCTCCGTTCTCAACATCCTCAGCCCTCGCTGAATCAAACTGTACCTTACTACTACGATCAAGAGAAAGAGAGGGAGAAATAGAGAGGAAGCAGAAGGAGGAAAAAGAAAAGGAGCAGAAAGGGGCAGAGATCCAAGAGAGTGTGTATTTGCATCCGCAATCATTGCGGAACCACGACTATCACTCTGGGATTCCTACTTCGAGTGGTTACAGGTTTATTCCGAATAATTTGAAAAATTAACCGACGAACAACTCGACGTATTCCCGGCTCGACGTTTCTCCTATCTCCACTGCAAAGTATATTATGAAAAATTGGACAAAAAAAAATGGGACTCGTTAAATATTTAATAAAGCAACCAATGAAATCTGATAGAATATTGAGGACAATTTGAAGAATTTATTGATATCTTAAAGAACGACTGTATTTTCTTGGAAATCTTATCGAGAGATGATAAAGTTTTCTAAACTAGGGGGAGGGAAAGGTAAGGAAGAAGAAGTAAATTTCAGATTAACGCAAGATTTTACGCGTGGCCTAGTTTTCTTAATACTTAACGAAGAGTTACTTCGCGGTTGGAACTATTCAGTATAGGATATTAAGTACTTTAAAGAGTTAAACGTTTGATTTACAAAATACATAAGCCGCTGCGAAACTTTTCCCACTTTTATTAATCTTTGAAGCTTGAGCCGAGATTACATTTAGTATCTACTTTTAACTCCGTGATTAAGGTAGACACTACCTATATTAATCCTGTGAAACTTTAATCGAACCCACGGTCTCGATATTTAAAATATATTTACCGAGGGGACTTACCTTTACCCATCGCGAGAGGATTTTATGGGAATAAAAATAAAAATGACGAGTTCGTAAAAGAATCGTAGAGAATGGAAGGAAGGTACGTTAATGAGAATACGAAGTCGAAATAACGTGTAATACAGCATGCGCGGATTCCCGGGATAGAAGAAGGGTTGGGGTTGGTTTTCACGCTCGAACGCATCAAAATTTGATCTGACTGAACAAACTCAACGAATTGATGACGAACATTGGACTGCTCTAGAAACGAGCCCATCTCGGCTACGTCATTCTGTAATCAAAATGGACTCGACCTTCTTCCTTCCTTCCAATAGCAACGACTGTATAAGTATATCAAAGCAGTGCGTTGGTCACCGTCGCGACCATTTCTGTCATTCGCTCCACTTCTCTCCCGAACCCTTCCCATTTCTCCTTCTTCTTCGCTCTTTCATCGTTCGCTCCCTCTTCTCTCTTTCTCCCTCTTTCTTGCCGCTCGCTCGTTCTCTTTCCTCCACGTTATTACGTTTCTCCGCGTCTTTGAGAGTGCCGTCGAGCAGAAATTATGAGTCTCTGTATACTGCGGCCTCGCCAGACTACTTTCTGCTCGAATTAAGCGCGGGTAAAGGACCGGCCGGACGGTCACAAATGCGAAAGTGGAGGTTGGAGGTTGGAAGAACTCGAACGGTCCCTAGTTGACCCCCTGATGACTAAAAGACCGCTGAAGTTTCGACTCTCCTTCCATTTTGTTCATGTCTTTAACCTCCTTCCTTTCCTTTTCTATTTTGGTCACTTCTCTATTCGATAGTTCAAAGATTTCATCGATTTGCATTCGTTTGCTAAACGTAATCGCTTCAACGGATTCGTATCCGATTGAAAAATATATTTCTTCTCCTATAATTAACGTAGAAACGTAGTTAAATTTATTTGGTATTTTTCTTTGATGAACAGCACGTTAAGAATGTATTAACTGTAAAAAAGAAGGAAATTCGTAGGAAACAGGAGCGGCTTCTTGCATAGCGGTGTCATTGATGCGTCGAGGCGTGGCAAGGTTAGTTTAGTTGGAAGCATGCCTGGGCAAGCATAGCAAACACGCGCAACTGACACTGGAGGGACGCTCTCTCACGATGAAGCTTTGTATACCTATGTTGCACATATCTATCTATTTTACATCCACCAGCTACCACCTAACTATCTCTCCCTCTCTCTACGTTATATACTCATATATATATATATATATATATATGACGGAGAGGGTGGGTAAAACGCAGGTAGGATATCTCAGTCGTGAAGACCGACGTGGACAAACAGACGTGCCGACATCCGCGGGGACTCGGAAAACACGGCGCGCCGGCATCACCACCACTACCACCATCATCACGAACACACTACTATCGTCTACCCTCACCAACAAGAAATCCACGTGAACCCTTGGGTCAGCTTTTCGATCGTCCAAGTATCGCGAACTCTACGACGTCTACCGATTAATCCCATCGCACGATCTTATTCCCCTTTTGCACCTTACTCCTTGACTTCATATACAAAGGGTTTAACGATAAAATGTTGTTTAGAAGATTATTAGGATCGATCTTTTTTTACCTTATTCGATGATATTATACGATTCATCTAATCCAGTCATCTAAAGTGCGAGCAAATTATGATTTATGAACTCCCTTGAATTTGAATATGATAATCTTTTTTATCGTGTTGACACAGACAATCTTGACAGTTATTAAAAATAGCTTTTACGTCAAATTTAGGATCTATCGCAAATTTGAGCTAGCATCGTTTGAATAGGTTTCAATGGGAAATAATGATGGAAATGATGCAGATGAAAATTGCCCTAGGGTGAATGCTACGAACGCGGTATATCTCAGAAAAGATTATGAAATGATATTTTCCGCGAGATATACTATATCGATTCGCGAAAGTCAGAATGAAATTTATTAAATAAGGGTGAGCCGGCCGCATTAGAACGGGGCCGCGCGAAAATTGGATGTACTAAAGTTATACAATTTCTCATTTTCTCGTAGAGAAGAAAGCCGCCGGCATTGCAGAATCCCAGAACCGAAACGCCCACCGAGTTCGCTCTTCGCATCCGTGTAACGTATACGAGAAGGGCGTATTCTCGTCCAGAAAATATGTTTGCCGTGGGCTACTAGTTTTAATTAAATCTACGCTACCTACTGCCATGGTATACAGTACATAGTCAAGACGATTAGCCGACCTTTCTGATGTCTACGACATACTGTCAGCGCAAGAGACAAAAAAAACTAAATGAATGAAACAGACAGAAAAAAATCAGAGGAAAAAATGAAAAAGGGGAAAAATATTAAAATCGAAATAAAGCTTTTTCTGTCTTTAAGTTCATAAAAATGACGAATGTAAAAGCGTTTTAATAATTTTCCAATGATGCAAAAAACTAGAGCTATTAAAGTATCACAGACAAACGACTATCGTCCGGATCTGTGCTGCCGTGTTTGAAGTTAGTAGTTTTTAAAGGCTCATATCCGCCTTTGGCCGGGTTCTGAAATGCCTCACCGGAAAACCGGGAGATACCAGGTTTCACAGGCTAAATACTCTAAATAGAGTTAACTAACGTCGGAAAAACAATATTATAGGTGTGAGGGAGCTCATACGAGGCTCGAAGGCAACATAAGTTAGTTAGTACAGACCATCGTTGCATACTCTATCGCGAACTAAACTTTATCCCAGTTGAAATGTTAAAGTAAACGTGAGATCAGATATCTTTTAGAGACGAATTTCGTACTCGTAAGTTTGGTCAAAAATCTTATTGGGTTTACTATATATTTATACGTTTAGGGTTTGTAGGGATTCGGTAATGGCTTTTGTCATAGCTGTTTAAACTATACAGGTTTGTGGGCTAAAATTGAAGATGACTTACTCTTAAAGTTGGATACAAACTATCCAAGATGTCCTATAAATTTATCGTCCGTTACTTTTTTCATCTTCCGATGAAATATAAAGCACTCGGTGTCTTCTTCCATTTCTGAGAAAGTTCGTAATATAAATCGCATTTATTTTTTTCATCATAATGAAACGTCGTCGATGGCAATAAGGCACGACCGGATTCTTATTCCACCGGAGTATGAATTTTATTACGTTGCCTTGCGTCAGTTTTTTACCCTCATACCAGCGCACTCTGACTCCTCGTAAAATCAGGATATTATTACCGATTTCGCGAGGCGCTAGTAGAGACTGTAGTAGCAACTTAAAGGGATGATTTCTCAAGCGAGTCTATCTACTAACCTACGTGCGGAAAATTGCTTTCTGGGTAATTCAGGAAATCCGCGTTATCTGAATATTTATTATCTACCTCTGCGACGGGAAGGAAATCGAAACGTTATTGCCATCGAGTATAGAGTTGTGCAACCTACTCATTCGCCGGAAATAATTCGTATGCCTAAACTGTGTCGACGCGTTTCCATCTCTCTCTCGCTGTTTCTCTTTCTCTTTCTATTTCAATTTTAATGGTTTTGTTGATTCCAACCATTAGAAAACTGGATCATTTAACTCGCAATTTTCCTGATATACCAAAGCTAGGATTTACTTCGAAGATATACGACCGATTAAAAATAAAACAAAAAAAAAGAAAACGGAGAATAAAGAAGTAGCGGCCGATCGATTCAAATCCAAATCGGACATGGGGATCGGGGATGAGTAGAAGGGGTGGAATGTGTAGCATTTACGTGCTTTAATCGAAGGGAACGAGTGAAAGTCGGCGTGAATTAATGCTTGCCGGACGTATTGCTAGACGTAACAGCTCGGACGGAATCGATCTGCAGATTAAATTTTCATTTACTGTAACGCTCCTACTACTACTACTACTACTATACTACTACTACTACTACTACTACTACTACTACTACTACTACTACCACTATTCCTACTACTACTAGTAGTAGTAGTAGTACCTTTGCGTGGCAACAGCGCAAATTTGCAGCCGCTCGGTTGCCTTCGTCGAGGGAGTTCATTAAAGCGGGGGCCGGCTCTCGTTTAATCCCCGCGAATCCACCGAAACCATGTTCGATAAACATTGCCGCAACGCAGCGATTTTCTTTGGCGACTGAGTTAAGATCGGTGGAGGCGGGCCGAACTTGGAATCCAGTAGAGAATACTGGCAGGAAAGAAAGAGAGAGCTAGAGAGAGAGAGGGAGAGAATGAGAGGCAGGAGAAAGATTTCGCTTTACAAACAACCCCTGATCCATGAAGATTGCTTGCCTGATCGATCAACGATTACGACGCGTGCCTCCCAAGCAAAAGTACGAAAACTCAAAGCCGAAAATACGTCACGCCGGCACGAACTTGACGACGGTTTAAGGAAAAAGGGAGTAGGACTCGTTAAGCCCTAGGATTTTTTTTCTAAATCCTTAGATTTTTACCTTGTCGCGTGATTTCTTTTTTTTTTTTATATATCATGAGTCATAATTAAGAAATTACAAGTTTAAAAAAAGAGTCCTCATTATTATACAAAGTAACCAAAGTATTATTAAGTTGTTGCGTGAAAATTCTTCATTACTTTTTCTCATTCTTTTCAAATAATTTTAGGATTTAAAAAAGAAACATACATTGAATCGTACAGTTTTACTTCTAGCGAGAATTTTAGTGAATTCGGTCGACCCTCGATCACCCAAACCATAACGAATATCGACCGCAGCAGGGTATATCGAAGAGGAAACTCGTAGTGAAGTTAATGTTAGCCTTGTATCACTTCGAATTACTTTAGGAAGATTTATTAAAACCGTAAAACAGACGAAACGGTTCCATCAGTGGTACGTGACGGCATTCGGGGGTTTGGCCTTTGGGAAATATCTTGGTGAAAGAGGAAAATGTTTTCCAAGGAAAGGTAAAAAAAACATTATTTCTTTTTGCCTATTCTCAATAACATTTGGGTTCATCTTAGAGTTTTCTTGGTTGAAAATCTACACTAAATGAATTTAGCTGTAGGGTATTTCCTAACTTTGTTTAATACTGACCTCTTTCTCCCTTTTAGCAAGGCCAATTAAAGCCCCGTTTCCCTATCCTCTTCAGCCCTTAGAATATCTATGTTCTGCTGTTTCCGACTTGATTCCTTTATCCGTAGAAACGTACTGTCCGCTCGATAAAAGCAACGCAGGAGTACAGTACGCTGTGAGCTCTTAAGATCGTCGAACCGAAGGATTAGCCCTTTCCTAATTCCTTCCATCTCTTTCCGCCTTTCAGTTCCTCTTTCACTATTTCTACTACGTTATAGATGCTTTTACGTTTTCCTACTACCTACCTTTTACTACAAGTAATCCAATATTTATGTTCAGTTACACAAAGGCGGATAGATACTAAGTCGCCCTTTTCTCCGATAGCTGATCGGAAAAGGTTTCTTCGAACGAATATCTAACGTGTGTGCTATTTTCGTAACAAAAAAAAAACCAATAGATTAGGTTGCCTTACACGATATGAGTTTTATCCTTAGCTCGCATATCTCAGTTACACTCTGATATAATTAATCGATAAATAAATCATTTTGCGTGGGCGAAAAATAAGAAAAAAGAAACGCGAGGATATTAATATCAAACCGTAAGGAGATTTTAAGCGACAAGACCCATCGACTATTGTTGGATATGGGTTGATAGTCAGAAACTAAAGTATTCTATGTCGCCGGGAAACTTATCGAAGCGGATAGTCCAAGAGTTATGTTGGATATTTCGTGACGCGACGACTTTTTTGAGAAGCATCGATATATTTGGCCAAGCTTATACTTTGCTTTCTTCTATCTTTTTATATCTCTCAGAGACTCCTCTGTTCTCAAGCAGAAGCTTGGCCTCCGTCCAAGTTTGAATTTCCAGGCCCAGGAAAGGCGAAGGAAACGCTTTGCAAAGCGTTACAACTCATTGCACACAAGATCTAAGTATCAACCCAAGTCCGACAGGTCACCTATCGTTGACCTGCTAACGTTGCACTGTTATGGTAAGCAATAAACGAGAAAGAAGGAAAAGGAGGAGGAAAAAAAAACTAGCGAGGAAGGATACCATTTCCTCAACGATAATTATCCGTTCTACTAGTATACATAGTAAACATACACGTGTAGTTAAGTTTATTTCTATGTGTGTACCAAACCAAGAAAGATCAGGGAAGGCCGAATACTTTTCCACGCTAGACTACTACTACTGATACTACTACAACTCTAGGGTGAAACGATTCGTTTTGTCTTCTTCCTTTGGACGACTCTTGAGAACACGTGGGGGCAATAAGAATCAGAAGGTAGGTAGACGGTAGAATGTGTGCAAACACAGAGTAGGCAATTCTTTGTTTCTCAAGTACCTCTACTCTCCTTTTACTTCTTGCTGGATCCTCGACATAACCGAAAGAAACTGAAATTCTCGTTAAACGAAGAGTCTCCCATATTCCCATAGCCTCCTCCCTCGCACACAAATGTGTAAGAGGTCCACCTAATCGCACTTACGATCCATGTATATACAAGTCGTCAATGTTCAACTACATAGACTAGCAAAAGTTTATGCTTCTGGTCGGTCCTCTAACCGAAACGCTTGATTTTGTCGAGTGGGTTCACGTAGTGGAAGAGTTACGGTTTTAAAAAGCATTGCGATATTCACCCTTCCTTCCCGGAACGATTTCCCGTATCACCGACAAGCACTATAAATGCAGCTATTTTAAATCTACGCTTGGCAAAGGGTAGTAAATTGCGAAATAATTACGTTTGCCCCGCGTTCGCTTCTACCCCCGGGAAGAGGGTCGGTTACATGAGAAACGGCAAAAGGGCTGAAAATGGAAAAGGGAGGATGGTTGGTACCGCCTCACGTTTTCAAGTGTACTATATACCGATCTGCCTGCTTCCCCTCGAGGGAGATAATACTATACATTCTATATAAAAAAAAGAAAAAGAAAAGAAAAAAAAGACGGAATAAAAAAAAAAACGAAGAAGAAAGGAACGGAAAAAGAGGAAGATGTAATAGACTTCGTGTTCCGCGTTATTCGAACGAATGAAGGGAATCGCGAAACTGTTCATCCAAAGGGGATGCACACTTCGAGAAATTTTATCTTTAATTGGTTGCGTAAAAAGATTTGAAGCCGTGATAACTGAAGATACTTAACCAATGGTTCTCGTATTACCTTCGTAACTTCAAATATTTCCCTCTCTCTTTTCTTTCTAGCAAGGGGACCGTACACCGGAGCACCAAAGGATTTTAATGAGATTTGGTGTGTTAGTAGTATACTTTTAAGGTATTTTCGTAGTAAAATATTTTTGTTCATTCGCCAGCCAATTTCAAGAAAAAAACATTTAATACTTTTAAGTTCCACGATTCATCAAGTGGCGAACTAGCACAAGTTGCAACGTTCTCCTTGCATATCGGAGAGGCGTTCCGAGTTTAGCAAACGAACGAAAACCATAACGAAGTTTGCAAAACAAGGGGCCGGCTAAACAATGATCTATTTCTGAACGAGTGATATTCAAGCGGGAATGTTAGCTACAGTTATGCCGAAAACTTTGACCATTCCTTTCGTAACTAAAAGTTCCATTAGCCTCAATTCTAGAGAGGCTTGGCTTACTACGCGAGGCTAAGTATCGTGATAACGATGCACTACCATTGAAAAGGAAAAAGAGACACTGAGAGAGAGAGAAAGAGAGAAAATAATGTTAATACTTAGGAGAGAAACAGTTAGACAGAGAATACAAAAGAGTACGTGTGTACGTGAAAGTAACAAGGATGGTTAGTACCGTCTTTCAAAGAGAGTTAGAAAGAGAAATAGAGAGAGAGAGAGAGAGAGAGAGAGAAATGCAAGGATGAGACAAAGGAAAAGGAAGTTTCTTTCACACACTTTTGAGCAATTACGACAACCACGAATTGCTGTTGGTATCCAGAAAATAAGTGTATACGTCATACGTGTTATACCTAAATGTTACCACTAAATTATTCAAGCTTCACGAATAAAAACATTTAAGAAATAGAATACTTTGGTAAAAAAAAACCGACATAAAATTAAACTTTCTACTATTTGAACCATCATTTTCCTTTATCTTTATACCATTTTGTATTTAATTAAATAGAAAAATAAAATCTTTCATGGTTATGTACATGTTATCCAAAATAGAGCAATAAGAAAAAGAGAAGAGACCAAGAATATAGTAAACCTTTCTCTGCCTTGCCTTCCCTTCGAATCAATTATATGACCCATGAAGAAACCCTTTATCCAACTTGCAATTAGTTGCACCCATAATGAGATCTCGTAAATCCTGATGGGATTAAGGGGCACACTTTGTACCCCGCAGCACGAAAACCGTAAAACGAAAGAAAGTATTGAAATGTCCGAATGAAACCTCGGTAATCGGATAAGAGGAGGGAGAGGAGGAGGATAAGAAGGAGAAGAAGGAGAAGAAAGAGGAGGTGAAGTTGAAGAGGAGTAAAATTAACAACCGAGATTCTTTCACGAAACGGTAAACAAAGTTGAAAAAAGTAAGGAGTATAATTGCCGAATATACGACATTTGCGTATTTTATTTGCTACCAAACATCTAAGTTTCTTCGAGTAGTTATATTTCTAACTTTACGAAGAAGAAACTTGAACGATTACCAATAGGTGGTTGCCTGAGCGTACGCAGTTAGAAGTTTAATGATTGAGGGCTATTCCACAAACATCACGTTCGTTGAAAGACGGTTACGTGACCACAACATAAAATTATTGCTAGTTCTCTCTCTCCCTTTCTCTTTCTATCTATCTATCTATTCATTCCTTTACACGTGGTAGAGTGGCTTGCTCCTGTAGAAAGGAACGCCGTACGCGAGTGGGAAGGAAAATAGCGTAGAAGAGAAAAACCCTAGAGACCCAAATAAATAAAAAAGTAGCTGGTGGCCATTGTGATATCGCGACGAATACAATGAACGAGAGAAAGAGTGCGAGTGAGTGGGAGAGAAAAAGAAGAAGATAGAAAGTCGCTATGCCGACGAGGATGCGCGTCTTTGTATTCGGATGTCGAAAAGACGACGACGAATCCCATCTCCAAAATCATTCCTCTCTTGGTAATCCTTTTTTTCTCTCCACATTGGTGAAAAGAGGGTTGGGAGGGCACACGCTTACATATGGGGGAAAACGCGCCCACACTTGAATCGAGTCACAGTCGGATATTTGAATCAGTGCACAGGAAAAAAAGAAACAAGGGTGAGGGAAAAAAGAAAGAGGGAAATGGAGAGGAGCTCTTCCAACAGCCTTGCTGGTGTACGTCGTGGTAGTGGGTCTTCCATTGCTATGACTATGACCTCGAAGAAAAGAAATACGCGAGACTTTCGTTTCACCTTCCGCTCGTAAACGTAGCCGCCATTGTTAAGGTGTATCCAGAGTGGGAGAATAAGAGCCAAGGGAAAGGTGAAAAATATTAAGGTTTATATAGGAAAAGAGGGGAGAGAGAAAAGGAAAAAGAATGAGGGTTTCCTTGTTCTTCTTCAATGCAGAGAACATTTTATTTTTTATTTTAAAACGAGACATCTTCCAGCAGGATATAGAATATTGAGCTTGAAAAGACCCACGGATATAGATAACATGAAAGAATATTATTTGACCGAGTGAGATAATATCTTTCTTTTAGTTTAATCTTCAATAAATTCCTACTAATAAATACTTCATTCAGAAAGGCTACTCGTAAATCTTGGAGAAAGGTACTTTTAAAGTATGCAAAATACATTTTTCGATGATAAAAGGGGTATTCAGGAATAGTCGAAGGACGTAAGCTTTTGTAGGAGATGCAAGAAAGCGTTTGTGAGAAGAGTGAGAGAGCTATAACGAAAGCCAGAGCTATTGCTGCCACTTTTGCTGGCTAGAAAAGCTTCCAACGTGGACTTTTTGCTACTACCATTGCAACAGTTGGCTCCTTTAAGACTCTCCTCTCTCGAAGAACACACTCGACTGGGAATCCTCCCTTTACCGCCTCTCATAAGCGGTCACTCGAGCGAACGTTGCTGTTTCTACAGATCCTCCTACACATAGGTAGTACACTTTAGGCTTCGGGTCAGTGACCGGCTTTTAATGTGAAAGGATATATAAAGTCTTGGGTCGATAAACT
Source organism: Polistes dominula (assembly GCF_049000335.1). Lineage (NCBI taxonomy): Eukaryota > Metazoa > Arthropoda > Insecta > Hymenoptera > Vespidae > Polistes > Polistes dominula. The sequence continues at coordinate 3,924,009 of NW_028300906.1, read as the reverse complement.
TTACAAATCTTTTTCTCAACAAAGATCATTTTCTTTTCTTTTACTAATCAACAACAGAGTTGAGTTTTCTTTTTATATTTAATATTGCAAATAGAGATAAAAACAATATCCAGTTAATTGTAATTGTTCACAAACAATTATACAAGTTTAATTAGTTAAATAACTATGATCACAGTAAAGACAGCATTGGTCGGCAGTTTAGGCAAGCTTATCAAATCGATGATGCGAGTTTCTGTTTCAGGAATAGTGTACACGTATATGTCTATATATGTATGCATACTTGCTAGCAGATATATTCGGAGACATCGTGATAACACAACGAGAGATATAGTTGGGCCAACGTTTCAGTCCGATATCGAGTCAGAATTCGTGCGACAATCAGCGGGATTTGAAGCTCGTAAAGTTCACCGATATATCGCGCATGCGTGCTTGTTCTCCGATCTACTATTCTACCCCTCGACCACGATTATTTACTGGTATTACATGATACTACGATACATTTGTGGATGTCGGCAATCCTTCTAAAATGAATAATATCGATCGTCTATCGAATGCTATAGGTACGCAGCGGGAGAGTATTACCACGTGAAATGATAATCTAATAATGTGAGACCATAGGACGTCAGGATAACCTTTGAAATAATAAGTTAATACTCCAATATAATTCGATAATTAATAATGTTGACGATACCGCTAAACGTTGACGAATCACATGACAAGATGATAATCGAAAATTCGAGAAGACGGAGTTAGAAATTAGCAGCCCTTTTCTCTACCGTTTCACCATCCTTTATCTTTCTCTATATATCTCGTGTGCGCTTCCGAGAGGTCGAGTCGACACTAACCGACTCATTCATTGCCTAGTTTAGCGGCACTTTGGCCTGAATATTCATAGCAAACCCCATCCCAGGCCACTGGGTAAATATCACTCGAAAAGTTCACCGGAGCCTTCGTCGTCTCGGCAATGAGTGTGAGAAAGAGAGAGAGAGAGAGAGAGAGAGAAAGGAGGATATAGACGGTAGTTGGCACGGTGATATAGCGAAACGAGCGGATCTAGTGTTCCCGTCAAGAGGCTTAAACGTTCTTGAGAGGTGCCCTTTTCCGCGCCCCGACGAAATCGTATAAAGTGAGCTTTTTCGACATCCGCCATCATCACCACGACCACCACCACAACCACCATCACCACCAACACCATTATTCTCTGTCCTAATTCGCAGAAGAAAAGATTTTCTTCATGCTTCTATGGATCTTCCGTGGTAAGAAGCTCGTCCTACCTTTTCGCACGCTACATTTGACATGCACCGTTAGAAAACGCACGACAACGCCACGGTCAATGCGAATTCAATATCGGAAAACAATTTCTCGGGAAGAAAAATTTTACCAGGGCTTTTCATGCCTTCGGACTTGGCGAGTTTGTGTTCTCTTTTGTATATGTGTGTGTGTATTGTACCTTACCACTCCATCCTATTTCTTTCTTTCTTTTTTTCACCCTCTTTCTGTCTATCTCTCCAGTTCTCTATTTCTTTTTCATCCTTTCCGTCGGATGGTTTCCTTCCCTTCTCTCGTACTATTCTCGTACCATTTCATCGGTACCACCTCCTTTAAACCACGCTCGTTTCTCGTTGTAAAGGAGTGCTCGTAGTCTTTTCTTCTGACTTATGAGCGTGCCGAGGTCATAACGATAAACTTTAATGCCTCTTTCTTTATCGTTATGGGCTTTGATCGTAAGATTGCTAAATTAATTGGTTAATGAATTTTATCTCATTTTTTATGCGATCGAGCATATGCAGTTTATTCCTCGTCCATTTGATTTGTTTGAACGTTTACACATTATATAAATAAATTATTCACATTTAAGTTACCTCGAGATTACTTTGGCTTGACTGAAGAGAAAAATTCAAATGTATAATAAATATTGTTATATAGACTTAACGAATTATTTTACTCGCACAATGGTTTTTAAATTAATATAAATTTTCACTTTGATAAATAAATTTGAGCAAGATAAGCTTCGTTAACGTATCGCTCTTTATACATTATACCAAATGAATTTTGTTATATTGCGATAGTAAAGTTTATACATGTGTTGTCCCTAATAAAAGCAAACGTCAAAGAGTGTAATATAAGAGACGAAAAAAAGGAATGCACGTGTAACGAAAGAGAGAGAGAAAGGCAGAGAGAGAGAGGGAGAGGTGGAAATGGTTATCTCGACATTCTCTCGTATGTTCCGGAGAAACGTTCGACTCCCATCCGGAGAATGCGTCTCTCTGTCTACGTCGGAGTGGCAGGAGCGCGATATTGAAATTCCAAAATCATGGGCGGCTTATTAAAACATAATTAATTAGCGTGTGAATCAAAGTACGGTACAAAATAGGACGAGAACAGAATGGAATGAGAGTGGGGGAAGGGAGAATGGAGAAACGAAAGAGAAGCAGGAGGAGGGTAATTGGGGATTGCGAAGAAGAGAGAACAGAGGGTTGCTTTTGCCGAGCGTCTATTTAAATTGTTCACTCGGAAATCAGCGAGTTTCGTCGTCGGCGCGGTAAGCTGCCTATGAAGTACACTCGTTTATAACGTCCCCGAAACAAAATTAAATTGTAATTGCACGATGCGCACTATATATATATATATATATATATATATATATATATATATATATATATATTATGTGTATCTACTATATATATATATATATATATACGTATATATTACATAACGGTGCTAGAAAAGGTGGTGAAGGCTTACTATAGTAGGTATGTGTCCTGCCAACGACAACTAATTACATTTAGGTACCATAATTTTACTATGACGGCGAGTAATTGCCTCGACTACTCATAATGAAAAAGTATTGATTGTTCGTGCTCGCGTTACCTTTTGTGAACACATCCATGCCAGTCGTCCCAGCCGTATTCCATTCGTTCGTTCGTAATTTCGTCAACCATTTTTGACATATTCTCGGGCTCAAGTGATATTTCGCAATAAAAATTCATACATTCATCTGAAATCTCATTACATGTTTTTCTCCATGTTTATCGTTTTCGGTAAACGCTTAAACACATTTCCACGTCAAATGATATTTTTCTCATTAAGAGGTAAGCAAGTGAACGATGATTGTGAATATCATTTTTCTATGGTCTACGTATTTACAAACACCGGAAAAATACATTTCAATCAATTTTATATGGTGTACCGTTTTAGATGCACGTAGCGTGGACGTGACATTTAATCAAATGCAGTCTGACAAGAATCGTGTTAATATTTTAATGCGTGTATTTACATCAATCGAACTCAAGTTTAATATAATCATTTCTTTGTTTAAAAAATATAATAATTTTGAGCAGGAACACTGCAAACGTTGTGTGTTCTCAAACAGAATCATTGTTCTTTCACATAAATAGAGCGGGAGTTTAAACGTAATAGCTAGGTATACATACATATAGGTATTAAAGTTATGAACAAATAGCCCCGATAAATTCTTACCAACCATAAGCGGTGTACCAAACTAAATCCATTATAACTTACGTTTAATCGGCCGATAAATTTTAATTTTTACCAGGCTAAACTTTACTTGCTACCGTTTAGATATACCAAGGCCTGCGAATAAGAATGGATTTTGTTTAAGTTTTTCTTCGGACGGTAATGTTTCAAGGAAATGATCGGACAGCACAAGTTTTCCAACATTGGAGTTGGGGAGGAACATTGATGTGAACAGAAACGTAAGAAATAATCTTGGATTATTTTGTACGATAAATAAACTCGTTGTTCCGACAAAAAATGACAGACATTAATTACTTAATTAAACATTTAGAATCTTAAAAATGATTATATTTTGTAGGAGAACGAAATGGAAAAGGAATGTTTCGATAGCGAATGAAATTTAGATAAAGGAAGAACATTTATCTGCACCTCCGTATACAAGAGCAAGCTTGTGTGGCAGCTTAAGGGGTTAATAAGATATTTAGTTTACTAACATTTCGTCGGAGGTGGAGGTGAGGATTGGAGGCGGAGACGGAAGTAGAGGATGGAGGTTTAAGGGAGAGTTTGCCGAGAGCGAAGCTCGGTCTAAGAGACTTAGGTCCTAGCGGTCACCCCTTGAGTGCATTCTCCTGTTCGAGCGTGTCTGCCAACGCTTTAGGCTTTCAAGATCATTAATTTAAGGCGCCGCTCAACGCCACCATCGTAGACCAATGAATTCTTTGTGTTACTCGGACACACCATGAAAAAGGAAAAGATGGAAAGAGTAGTCTTTGCTAAATCACCTTTCTTTTACTTTCCTGAAAACGCGACATTACGTTTCTCTATGCGAAATGGACTTTTACGCAGAGAATCAAATAATCGATCGAAGATTTCTCCGAGAAGAAGGAGGACGACGGGGAAAGGAGAAGCTGAGAGAGCTAAGAGAAGAAGAAAGAATTGAAGGAGGAAGAGGAAATAATAATAATAATCATAAAGCAGCTTCGTGAAATTGTACAAACGCGTCGTGTCTGCTCGCACGGAAGACTAAAGTTTATACTTTGAGTTTCGAACAAAGCTTTGAGAAAGTTCGAAGGCAGAGGCGCGCGATGCAGATCGAGCGGAAATGAAAATAAAAATGAGTGTGAGAGAGAAAGGAAAGGAAAGGGAGAAAGAGAAAAATAAAGAGCGGAGAATCGTCGTTGAATGTTTGAGAGAGAAAGAGTATTTGGAAGGGACGAATGGAAAAAGGCGACTATCGATCGGCCGACGGTGTCTACGTGTCGTAGGTGCGAGGAGTGAAAGAGGGAACGTGGGGAGACCAGACTGGACTTTCGGGAAAGTCGAGTACGCAAGCTATTTGCGGGATAATGCGAGATTGAGGAATAAGGAGGAAAGAGGAAAAGGGCGAGTACGACAACGATGGGAAGAGATCGAAGTCGGACAAGAGCTTATGGCTAAACTAGTGGTTAGGGACGAAGTACTGGAATAGCGAATGTGAGAGGAAAAGTAGCACGATGAAAAAGGAACAATGAGAAGATTAAACATATAAATGTTACCTCGAATTCAGAAATTATTGCAAAACAACTGTATATAAATAAATTGTCCTATATAATATTTTCTCAAAGTATATCAAAAAGTTATTGTTAGCAAGAAAAAGATAGACTTTTGTATGTTCTATCGTTTGTCGCGACTGTATTCTAGGTTCTTACTAGTCAAGGATTTGGCACCATTGTTATAAAATGTAAGGAATTAAATCTCTGTCAATTTTTTTCAGATTCCAATTTTCATAACCATAGTAAGAAAAGAGAAAAATAATTTCAGCAGGGTTACTTGTTCTTTCAAAAGTGTGTTATATATTATAGTAGTAGTAGTAGTAGAAAGGGCCAACGTTCTTTGCGAGCACACCGCGAATGACTTACTAACGACCAAAGTATAATCGCGAAGCCGCTCTACGTCGCTCTCGCTCGACGAACTTTTATGTTCGAGGATTAGTGCGGCAAAGGTCGTGGTATAAAGCGGTTACGGGGTGCAGTTGCATCGTGCTGAGAACACGAGGACCGTTTATGATCGCGATTAATGGCGAGTACGATATTACCGTCCAACGAAATCGTCTCTTCGAGGCTTCATATAATAGTCGAGGAAAAAGGAGAATGACACAAAGAAGAAGGTAATACCTTTCTACTAGGCAGTATATCGTGATAAGCTCGCAATCAATTTTATTTTGCATAAGTTTTCTTCATCATGGTCCTTAACCTTGACTAACAATATTTTTATCGACCAATTATTACTTATCCATCCGATTTAGTATTTTACGATGTCGCGTTAACGACAAGTGTTCTTTGAACAGGTATGTCGGAGTATCTAGAGAGTTTATGCATGCACAAACAAGTTATCCGCACACTTTGGGATACACGAAAAGGGAGGAAGAGGATGAAAAGAAGAAGAAGAAGGAGTGAGAAAAGTAGAGGGAAACGCTGACGCCAGCCTCTTTGCGAGCCGCCATTGACGCGCCGACTTGAAAACTGCATGGAAACTTGAAAATAGTTTCGCCAACATGCTACGGGGTAGAAGAAGAAGAAGAAGAAGAAGAAGAAGACTTCGACTGGCAGAGAGACAAACCTTCTCCCTTTCTATCTCTTGGTCCCTCTTTTCGTCCCTCTTTTCTTCTCTCTGTCTTTACCACTTCGCTTCGAAAGACGATCTCGGAATTTCGAGCTGACTGCAAAGTTTTTAACTAAGTTTGGCGGTTCTCTGCGTAGCACTGTTCTTACCTCCGAATACCGGTGCGCTGGTTGCCTGCTACGTGGCCGCCTTTCATGTCGATTCTTTCGCGCAGCTCTTCTTACACACCAACCCACGCTTTATCCCTTTCTCCGAAACTCATTCGAATTAGGACCTGTCAAAAGGATAATTTCGAAATGATCAGTCTCTTCGTATCCATCCCTATTCGCGTTCGTTCCAAACTTTTTGGATGACTGTGTTGGATAAACGATGTCAGAAGAAAACTTGATAACGAGATGAAATTAAGGAACGAAAGAAAATTATTATAACGATCGAAATTCTTGTCATTGCTCACCTACCTAACTACCTATCTAACGATTGTCGGCCCTTAAAAAGGGAAATCGTAACGAAACGAGAATTACAATTTCATAATTAAGTTATCAGCATCAGCTACTCGAACTGGCAATTATCGTCGCTGATGTTGTCTGCAGAGAAAAAGAGAGAAAGTGAGCGAGCGAGCGCGCATGTACGCCTCTTCCCCTTTTTAAGTTTTAAACGTTTTCAACAGGGAGAGGCGTTGCTACCCTTCATAAAGATTAGTAAGAAGGGATGGAAATTAAAGCCGTACTACCATTGACGATTTCGAGGTCGAGGAACGGAATGGTTGATCGAGAGGGTTCTTTGAAGTTTACAACGAAGGAGGAAAGATGAAAATAATTAAAAGCATTGAAAACCTTTTTTAAGCTATGTCAGCGGTTCCAGACGCAGAGTTTACAACGTCGTTCGCAGGAACAACAAGAAACACTGTGGTAAAACAGAGGACCGCGTGACGTAAACCCTGTTTAAAAAAAGCGGAAGGGGTCCTTTTCTACGTTTTCTTTCTTTCTCTGCTCTTTTTTTTGTTGTTTTTTCTTTCCTTCATTCTCGGCGAAGCGAAGCACGGACTCGTGCAAGCAAGCAAGCAAGCAAGCAAAAGCAGCACAGCCTCGCTTTTTGCGCGTAGAGCCCGGTCCTAAGTTTTTCGCGACTTCTCTATAATTAAACTCGTGTCCGGCTGTTTTTCCATCCATTCGTAGCTCCTCTTTAGCGGAGCGAAAAAACGATATATCCATGCTTTGCATGCGTTTCTCGTGAACGAAGAAGAAAGATAGAAAGAAATGGGGGAAAAGGACTGACACTCTCCTCTGCTGCTGCTACTGCTGGTGGTGGTGGTGGTGGTGTCCGTTGGGAATTCTTAATCCTCTTTCCATTCGGTACCGTTGAAATTTTTCACTCCTTTTTCCTGGCGTATCAAAGCTACGAGAGAACCTAGCGATTCGATCGAGAGTAATTTCGAAAAACGAGAGATAAAAAAGTTACCACTTTTACGAGCTCGCGTTCGTCGACAGTAGAAAGTCTGCTGCTGGTGGTGGGTTTGAAATTTTCAAGCATAACAGTTCCGTGGGTGTTTACATCTGAACGATGCTTACTGCCAACCCTCGCGAGCGAGGATAGCTAATGAAATATTACACGGCACGCGGGATTACCGTGTTTTAATGCGTAGCAAGAATCGGTAGAACGGCTGTATGATAAATTAACAAATAACGCAGAGACCGTAAAGTATGTGTTTATGGTTGTCATACCCATCCCCTCGCCCTCTCTCTCACTTTCTCTCTCTCTCCCTCTTTTCCTACTCTCGTGTCCAGTTGATAATAATTTAATGTCGTGAGCCTAGATGGACACAGAATTATTATTACAGTTATTATTATTTTATTACGATTATTCTCGTCATCATCATTGACGCTGCTTGCTCGGCAAGCATTGTATTCTGAATCATTTAACGATCTCACACCAAATTACAAATGATCGTTGAACATACTCTGAACCATCGTGCGCGTTCAATGCACTACGTTTTCTCGAAAAATAATAATCAACTTCTGTCGATCTACGCTAAGCCTCCCATACGTTTTCATTATATTTTTTAACATTTATCGTTAGTATGTTATATTAAACATACTACAAATTTACTTTTTTTCTTTTCCAATTAGACCTAGAACTCGGTAGAAAAATTGTAATCCATCCTACTAATTCATACCCACTAATTAATATCAAAATCCAATTTAGATAAGATCGTTAAAAGCAGACCCGATGAAGTGATCGATAAAGGGATTTAAATATGTAAATGCATCCAAAAGCTTCTGTGAAGCATCTTATGATATTTCTAGGGTAGGAAGCGTTAAACAAGTTTGCGGCGTTCGACAGTTTCGTTCCAAGTAATTGGCGAGCACTTGTATAAAGATTAAACAACGAGCTGATAACTCACGTTTTACCAACGACACCGGATGTCACCACAGCGACGATGTGCATATGCATATACATGTAGGTATATATGTAAAGTGAGAGAGAAGTTCGTACGAAATGAGAGAAGCTTTAGCAGCAGCAGCAGGTCCAGCGTTAGAGTCACTCGCTCGCTCGCTGCTCGCAAACGAAGCGAAAGGAGACTGCTCGTTATTGTATAACGAGAGCTCGTTATAACGACGCTAACAAATTCTAAATTCGGACGATGCTTTTCATTTTTTTCTCTTTTCGCTCTCTCTCTCTCTCTCTCTCTCTTTCACCCGTTCCCGACCTTTACGTACGACGACAGAGTTTGGCGAAAATGTTTTCATGAATATCACTCATATACACTTGTGCATAATACGCATACACGCGCGTATGTTCGCATACAGGGGAACATACATATGCCTGTCCATTTACCATTGATCGCTTGCAAGTACCATACCGATAACGTCTGTAACAAAAATTTTGATCGCTTTAATCCTATGTGCTTTAGCCGATGCCAATCGAATCGAGTAATCAAAAGCTTATTGGAAATCCTTCTTGACATTTCGAAGCCGTTCGACGAATTCGGATTATTAATAAAATATTTCGATGTATCAAATATTCAGATAATATTTTGCGAATAAAACAATATATTGTTGTTAAATCATTTTATATGAAGGGAAGACGAAGAGGAAGAAGAAGAAGAAGAAGAAGAAGAAGAAGAAGAAGAAGAAGATAAGCATTAGGTCGTTGGATCGATTAAATAATCAGCTTTGAATTGTTAGTAAGTAATTTGGACTATACGGTGAATCGACATTGTTCATTGAAGATTTGGATCTTTAGAGATCTTAAATGCAATCGGTATCTCGTTGTTGACATCGTTTAGGGAAGAACAACGAGTCATGCCAGTTCCAGGGAAAACCGAGGCGCCATTCGTGTCCCTGATTTCGATCAAGGGGTTTATATCAAGGGTACACGGAGAAGGAGAGAAGAGAGATCAATGGAGAGAGGACCGCCGAGATCAATTTGCACACCGTTGCGCGTGACAGTACTGCCAGCGAGCCAATTCACGCGGGTATAGTAATTAAACTGCGGTTTAGCGTGACCGGTGCACCTGCCGTTACCAAATTGCAAGTTATGCCGCGCGTCACTCAACGGTCTGTCGCTCCGCCCCTCGTGAACGGGCACAACCATCAGCAGCTAGTAGCTGGCTGCTAGCAAGCTCGCAGCCTCTCAACCATCCAGTTCCTTCTCGTGTTCGAACAGTTGCCGGAGTCGCGTTAGAGTCGCTTTTCAAAGTTTCCGATTTCTAGGTGTTCGCGGGAGTTACAGGACTATTTGTCGAAAATCAATGTCTGCTTGCTTTCCACCCCTTTATCTCTCCCTCACTATCTCTCATTCTACGTTCGATTCCATTTTGTAAAAGTAGATTTCGTTGGTGTTACGTGAAACGATTACATAAAAAATTCCCGTTTCGTGTTACGAACGATCCAAGTGGCATTGAATGTAAAACTTCCTACGAATACTTGTCTACGATACAAAAACAAAAAACCAAAATTAAGTTTTATTGTAAATTAGTGTTTTTTATTTACAACTGTTCTAATCCCTAAAAAAAATGAATTTTGATTCCTGAAAAGAGGAATTTTGGAATAAACATATTAAATCGAAGTTAAGACAAATTTCAGTGCCTATTCCTCATACTTTGTTAAATCATCTCTGTAGTTTCTGCGACGCCTTTACGCGCAACACCGTGGTGCGAGGATTTGCGGTTACCACGACAATTGATTTACACGCAAACATTTGCCCCGAGGACGAGTCACGGGCGCGCGCGTGCGCACACACAAAGAGCCGTTCACGTTCGTGGGAACAAGAGGTACGTGTTGTAGCCGGACATCTCCGGCCAGGAATCACCCTCTTCGTCGATCGTATACAATCCGTAATTGTTGTTCCACCCCGTTGCTTTAGCCGAAGATTACAACGCGATCTTTCAGGGAATTGGGATTCTCTCTATCGACGTTGCCGCTACACCAACTCTCTCTCTCTCTCTCTCTCTCTCTCTCTCTCTCTCTCTTCTACCACCAAAACCAGCAAGCCTGTCCCGATGAGAATCGAATCGAGCCTTCGTTGTTGCTTTGGAATCCGATTGGACGAGAGGTACAGAGTAAGAGGAATAATAGATACGACTAACGCGATTCAACGAAGATAAAGAGAGAGAGAGAGAGAGAGAGAGAGAGAGAGAGAGAGAGAGAGAGAGAAAGAAAAGTAGCAGAAGCAGCAGAAACGGCAAAGTGCTTTCGACTCTAGGAGTTATTTCCGAAACCGCTATATCCGAGATCTGATCGAGTAAATTCTATTAGCAGTCACTCGTTTTATTACTTTCCCTTTTTTTTTCTTCCTCTTTCCATCAGTCTTTACCTGACTCGCGAAAGACTATACCTTCCGTATGACCGATTCCTTCAGAAGTATTTTACACGACGTACGTAATCAAATTATTACTATCTTCTCTTTTTTTTTTTTTTTTAAATGCTAATCATACGTTTTCCATTTTCCCCCTGTACAAACTATCTATTATATTATTGGATAATTTTACAATTTATTACGAAATGATTTTGTAACGCGATCGATTAATAGAACGAGACTTGAGTGCACTTATGACTACAGATGGTTCTCGTCCATCACCTCCAATTTATCAGAAGGAGAGAGAGAAAGAGGGAGAGAGAAAAGAAGCTTTCACAGGTTTTATGTACATACAGGAGGAAAAAAGTAAGGTAGAGGAGAGAGAAAACAGTAAGTGGTCGGTCTATCTTTTTCTTTTTCTCCCTTGGCGAAAGGAAAACTTTGTAGCCCTCTTACTGGCGTACCGCGGTATTCGTTAATAATCGATTATGAAAGATGACGGTTTCTCGTATCGACTCGCCCACGCTGCCAGAACTTATTGTTTTAAAGAAAGTTGAAATTTATCCGGAACTTCTTACAAAGAGAGAGAGAGAGAGAAAGAGAGAGAGTTTGGCCCGTCTCGAAATAATCCCTCATTCATCATCCGTACCCACGAATTCTACAATAAGCGTCCGACTACTACTACCAGGAAAAGAAAATAGTAGACTCTGTGTACGATCCGAAAAGGATCGTACGGTGATTAGCGGTATTCGAAATTCGCGCGCATCCACTTCCATCGATTGGGATTCTAGATCGATACTCATTGCGAGCATCGATCAACTGTTAGTAACTATCGAAGCGTTGCTCTAGCAACCCCCACCTCTCGCATCCCCACTTCTCATCGCCCTAGTACGTACGTCCTGCTGTGACCGTACAAAGGGGCATTCTTTCTATTCCTTCACCGGACGCCTACGACTACACATCTTGAGGGATTATAGAGGCTTTAAGAATTCACAAAGGACAACGAAGAGAATATTCCTAATCTTCAAGACTCGTGAAAGTGAGCCCATTCCACATCACAACCCTTAAGGTTGTGATCGCTATATTTGCGGAGTGCGAGAGGTGAGATCTTTCCAATATATATCTATTTCACATCGACGGTATTCTCCCTCGTGGTACGCCACGTGGTGCATTCTTATTGTATAATCAAGTACCATCCAGGGTTTTTATGCCGCAAGGCTTTTCCCTGACGAGCCAATAAAAAAGGCATTGTTTCTTTGGTTGGCTCAACCACGTGTTTTATTTTACACCTTAACCTAACCCTTTATTCTCCACTTCATAGCATAAATAAATTGCCAGAGGACTCTTAATTGAGGAATTTCGGCCATAACATTTTGGTGCCTCCTGTGAGGTGCGAATTCCCGACTTCTGATTTACGAAGCAGCGAGTAGACTATCACCACACCGAGCAAACCGATTAGAGAACAACGAAGTCGAGGGAGTCCGCCATCTTGTGAACATCTACACCGTTCAGCGGAGGCAGCATCACGAAAAATCTAGAAGCGAGATAAGTAGTTTTAATTACCCGTGCATACGCCTATGCGTACACACCCTCATTTACTAATATATATCTCAAGGGAAATTGCGTCTTCGAACCCCGTAGAAGTTCGCAATTTCTTATATATCTATGCATTACGCTCATTTCTCTGTAAAATTCACATCTTAACATCGAAAAGACTTATAGAACTTAATTTCTAAATTTGAACGGATACATTATATATAATCGAAGGTTATTCTCCATCTCGGAAAACGCTTTATTCTCGTACAAAGAACGATAAGATTTTCGGCGGCTTCACCGCCACGCCACCTTCCTTTGTTTGAACGGTCGACTAGAACGAAGACGCCGTGACGTCATCGCCGGACATCCCATCTATCGGCATACAGCTAGCGACGATCGCATACCCCCTCCATCGGGCTACCACTGACAATAAACGGACACCCCCTCCAACGATTTACGGCAGCAGGACCGTACTCGCGTGATCAAGAACCCAACGCGCGGTCATATACTCGTGCAAAGGAAATTTTTATAATATCACAAATTCATTTGAGTAGATTTCGAAGAGTAGAATAGTTAATAACGGTTCATAATGGCATCGCAAAAACAGCTCGAACAGCTCGAACAAAAACGGCTAGTTTTAGAATCAGGTTTAACACACGTCGAAAATCTAATTCAAGAAGGGAATTTAAGTAAACAGGAAATAAGAAAGCGTTACGAACGACTTACTCAGCTAGTAGAGAAATACGAAACATTGTATGAAAAGTGCGCTACTGCCATCCGCGAAGTAGGAGGAGTCGATAGTTTGAATCCCATCATAGAGAGATATTTCGCGATCGGAGACAAAATTGACTCGGGCGATACGGCCGCGGTTAGTAACGCGAACGGCTCGCATGGAGACGACGGTGCTACAAATACCCGCGATCAGCAAATACGATTACGCCGAATCGAGATCCCGAAATTCGACGGAGACATCGGAAAGTGGATTCAATTCAAGGGGAGTTTCATGACACTGGTGGACGCGCGTACCGACATGTCGAATTTAGAAAAACATATATACCTCCGCGAGTCTCTTACCGGTAGAGCGCTTCAGACGATCGCGACATATTCATCGACCGGGCAGAATTATAAGAATGCGTGGGAAATGTTGTTGAAAACTTTCGACCGGCAACGCATACTCCTAGCACGGGCCATTGACGCTTTCATAGACACTCCACGGCCGAAAAGCATGTCAATAGAAGAGATGACACGGCTTGCTGGTGACTTGCGGGCCCATTCGGATACTATTACTTCTTTCAATGTACCACACGCACTGATGGTACGCCTTGGCGAACGCATTCTACCCCGCGACCTTAGACAAGAATGGGACAAACAGTTAGATGCGGATAATTATCCGACCATGAATCAGCTTTGCGACTTTGTGAACGAGTACACACTCCGTAGCGTCGCGTCGTCGAATATTCCATCGACATCGGGAAACGAGCCTCACTCAAAACGTAGACATACTGATACGATGACTTTACGGCCACTAAAGCGACAGGAGACACATATAACGCGTACATTTCTTACTCGGACCTCAATTAATTGCATTCTTTGCAAACGAGATAAACATTTTTTATACCAATGCCCCCGGTACCATGACCTGACGAAACGAGACAGACTGGCGATGGTCGAACGTTATGGACTATGTAAAAATTGCTTACGGAAGCATCGAGACCCATGTAAGAGTTCACATTGTCAAATCTGCAGCCGATCCCATCATACGTCGATACATATAGACAATGACGAGCATGAGGTCACGAAACAGGAGAGCCACACCCCCGCGAAAACGGAGACCGCGTCGACATCTCAAACGAACCCATCACTACGCGACTAACACCGATCCTTCATTTCAATTCGCACGGTGTACCGAATTAATTCCTTATGAGCGCCAAGTACCGTGTTAGAAAAAACGAAACGGGACCTTTAAACAATTTCGGGTATTCTTAGATACATGCGTCGCCGCACACTTCATTGCCGAAAATGTCACGAGAGAGTTACGCTAACAGATTATACCATATTAGGTTTCCACTCACGCTAGATCAGAACTTGATCGATGATCGTCATCGAGGTAATCATTTAATCGCTAAACCATAAATATAAGCAGAACTTTTCGCTACTCATCGTCTCTAATATAGCGCGATCGAATTCAGTAAACAAATTAGAAGGCGAAATTCATTACGTCTAAAAGGCGAGACGATACGAATCGGGAAAATATATGGTGCGTATATCCTCGCGAGGAAAGACATGATCACAGTCACCTACGTAGTATAGCCTCACGCCGATTCCACAATCTCTCGAAGAAGTTACACGCGAATACCGAACTCAGGAAGGAATATGAACGGATTATACGGGAATATATCGATTTAAGACATATGTCGAATGTTAAAGACGAACTTACGGGAGGCTGTTATCTTCCCCATCACGCGGTCATTAAATCAGTCAGCATGACAACTAAGGTCGACACTTCCGCGAAAAAATGATCAGAGGTATTTCTCAACAACGCTTTGTTAGTAGAACCTACAAGTCGAGATACTGTAGTAAAACTCTTGTTACGATTCCGAACGTATCAGTACGTATTGAACGCGGATATCGAGAAATGTATCGACATACATGAGTTCATCCAGACGATCGCCAATATCAACAGATATTTTAGTGACATAACGAACGGATTCGCGAGTTCGAACTTAACACGGTGACACTCGAAATAACCTTAACACCTTTTCTTGCTATACGAACCATAAAAAACTCGCGAAAGATGAAAGCGCGAATTATCCACTCGGAGCCGACATACTAGACCGTGATCTATACGTTGATGACCCGATCGACGGCCAATTACACGGTTTCTGCGACGCGAGTCAATCTGGTTACGGAGGCTGCTTATATGTAAGATCGCGACATAAATTCGGTAACACACGCGTACGTCTACTTTGCGCTAAAAGTCGCGTGGCTCCTCTTAAGGACACCACTGTACCACGTTTAGAATTATGCAGAGCATTGATACTCACGCGATGATTAAAAATTGTAACTCGATGCTGACGATGGCTTAAAACTAACTCATATAAGGGAGAATTGTCTACCGCAGAAATAACAGAAACGGAACGACGCGTTTTTAAAATCGTGCAAGACTTACAATGTCACGCCGAAAGAGAAAGGTTGAAAACAGCGGGGGGAGTCAAGAGCGCAAGGCTCGCCGCGTTAATTCCGATTCGTGACGAAAAAGGTTTAATTCGAGTGGGGGGTCGACTTCGGAACGCAAATTTAAGTTTCCACGAGAAATGTCCGATATTATTGCCCTCACATCACGTCACCGATCTCATCCGAAAGCTCCATGAACAAAACTTTCACGCCGGTATACAGACTACCCTCTATGCCCTTCAACAACGTTTTTGACTCCTCGACGGTAAGGAGGTCTGGGGGAAATTGCAGTCAAATCTTTCAAACATCATTTTAGACGAAACGTGAGCGAACTGCGTTTCGCATACGAAGAAGTAGACCACATTTGTTATCGAAATCGAAGCTATTTTAAGTTTACGCCCGTTAAGGGTAACGTAATCGTCAGATTTAAATGATGCAACCATACTAACGCCTGCACATTTCTTTTAGATTAAAGGAACGTTTACGACATTGTGGAAGGAAAATTATATTAAGACACCAGCTAATCGATTGTCTTCATGGAAACACATTCCAAAAAAAAAAAAAACGCTAGAAATGGACCCAATCCCAGCATAAAATCAAAGGAACACCACCGTCATTCTCATCGACAAATCAACTATACGTGAGATAGCCGTGAAAACTATTCACGGAGTCGTCAAGAAAAGTGTGACAACTATTTGTCCACTATCAATGCGAGTATTCACCGTGAAGACGGTTCACGGAGTGGTCAAGCGAAATGCGATAACTATTTGTCCATTGTTAAACCATAATCAACGCTCGTGCGTTGTATCTCTTATGATTAATTTTCTCATACGTACAAAACAGATAAATCGACTGGCCAGCGATTCACGGAAGACGGTAAGCAGCTCGTGCTGCAAGCGATATATAATACAGCGATTCACGGAAGACGGTAAGCAGCTCGTGCTGCAAGCGATATATAATACAGCGATTCACGGAAGACGGCAGGCAGCTCGTGCTGCAAGCGATATATGCTATAGCAATACATAAATTGTGACTCGTTTCACAAATATCGTAAAATCGATTGTAATAAGCGCACAACACAAACCATGTATTACGAATGTTATTGATCGTTACACGCTCAACGGGGGAGTATGTACGATCCGAAAAGGATCGTACGGTGATTAGCGGTATTCGAAATTCGCGCGCATCCACTTCCATCGATTGGGATTCTAGATCGATACTCATTGCGAGCATCGATCAACTGTTAGTAACTATCGAAGCGTTGCTCTAGCAACCCCCACCTCTCGCATCCCCACTTCTCATCGCCCTAGTACGTACGTCCTGCTGTGACCGTACAAAGGGGCATTCTTTCTATTCCTTCACCGGACGCCTACGACTACACATCTTGAGGGATTATAGAGGCTTTAAGAATTCACAAAGGACAACGAAGAGAATATTCCTAATCTTCAAGACTCGTGAAAGTGAGCCCATTCCACATCACAACCCTTAAGGTTGTGATCGCTATATTTGCGGAGTGCGAGAGGTGAGATCTTTCCAATATATATCTATTTCACATCGACGGTATTCTCCCTCGTGGTACGCCACGTGGTGCATTCTTATTGTATAATCAAGTACCATCCAGGGTTTTTATGCCGCAAGGCTTTTCCCTGACGAGCCAATAAAAAAGGCATTGTTTCTTTGGTTGGCTCAACCACGTGTTTTATTTTACACCTTAACCTAACCCTTTATTCTCCACTTCATAGCATAAATAAATTGCCAGAGGACTCTTAATTGAGGAATTTCGGCCATAACACTCTGAAAGGGGTGAGAGAAAGAGAGAGAGAGAGAAAAGAGAAGTAGGGTAACTTGCTCGTACACCAACGTTAAGCCGTGATTAGTTGTTTCACGCTACGAAAAGGGTAATCCGTTGTTTCTCCATTTTTATAACCCCCACGCGCGTGTAAAGCCTGCGATTTTAGTAAATACCTGCATTACTTTCTGCTTCGCTTGCAACGGTCCCACGCAAAACGGACCTTATGTGCACTTTTACCTACTAATGAATTATTACGGAAAGTCGGATAAATACCTTTGAGATTATACATTTTAAGTCATTAAAGATTTTATTTTTGCGACATCGATGTTAATGCAACTACTTTCCAAAGAGTTAGTTGTTAGAAGGCCATTAAAAAAGAAAAAAACGAGGAAGGAAAAAGTGCATTGAAAAATAAACCCATATGTCTTTTTGATCTTTAATACGAAGTAATTTTTCTATAGAATTTTCATTCGATAATCCTCACTTACGCTGCTACTACCTACGTGACGAACATTAAATAAACTATTTTACGTCGACACCCTATTTTGCTTCACTGGAAGAATTTACTAGCTCGTATATAGCCAGGAAACACTCACGACGAAACAACCAAAGTTTGCTCTAAGTCTTTCTCGACGAAAATAGAAACAAAATGGTTGAAGAGGAGAAGGAGAAGAGCTTTCGTAGTTGGATTCTTACGTAGCGTCTAAAAGAAACAAAAAAACGTCGTTTTGGACTGTTCGATTTTACGGTGAATCGGTTCGTTTTGCACGTTTAGAGAGTAAATCAGTGTAAGTGGGTGAGAAGGATCCCAGTACGGTCTAAAGACCATGGAACAAGGGGGAATGATATCGATGGAGGGTTATCGTCACTATATCACCGGTCTAGAGGTCGGTTGTGAGGTACCTAAGCTGTTCTCGCGGAAACTTTATTGCCGGGCGAGCCAATTATAGGGCAAGTAGGATGACTACAATGTAGTATCGAACGTTTTCAAACGAATCGACTTTTCAAGACATCCTTCGACTATCTAACCTCTTTTACAGATAAAGTGCTACTACGATCAAATTGAACAAAGAATAATTGGAAAATACAATTTAATTTGGGATCTTATGCGAAGTAGAAGTTGCTCCAACGAAACTGAATAGAATTGTAAAAAAAGGTTTCAAGAAAATACGACGTTGTTTTAACAATTTCCATGAAAAATAATGTAGGCCAGTATATTACATAGGATGCTACTTCCTTTTCTTACCTTCTACTCAAGAAGAAAGTTCATTTCCCAAGCTAACCAGTTTCGAGAATTCATCTCCGGACGATCTCGAGACAACCCCTAAGGTTCTTTCGTTCGTCCCTTTTGGCAGCTCAGCGCGAAACTCGTCTAAAACTCCCTTGTCCTTATACCTTTGGTCCTTTTTCTCTCTCTCTCTCTCTCTCTTTCTCGACAGGCGTCGCAAGAAGCCGCAATAAACGTCAGAGCCTAGTGGTAATTAAAAGTAAAGATACCCCGACAAAAGCGAAAAACAACTAATGCTAGTGGAAGAGAAAAAAGAAAACAAAAAGAAAAAAGGACTATCGCCGCGAGAAGAATACGAAAAACGATGGAGAGAGAATTACCAAGAGAAAAGAAAAATAAGTTTCTCACTTTTTATGAAAAAAAAAACGAGAAAGAGAGAGAAAGAGAAAGGAAGAGGGAAAATGTTCGTTAAAAAATATCGAAGAACTAAAAACACAAAAGTTATTAAAATGTTCTCGTTTCAGGTCAAAAAAGTACTTCTAACATTTGCATGAATTCGGAAAGTGGCAACGAATCAGCGAAGAAAGCAAAGGGAAGGCTGTACAACAGAGAGAGAGAGAGAGAGAGAGAGAGAGAGAGAGAGAGAATTAGAAAGAGAGAACGGGAGTCGTAGTAATGACATAAAAGGCACGTGAATCCTTTTGCATTTATATGGAAAAGCCTTGCGAACCTGAACAGTCGACTTGGGTTTACCGTGGCTGAAAGGAAACTTAAGAAACATAAAGTAACTTTACCTTTCTCTTCCACCCATTCCCGTATTTCCACGCGTTTCCATCCACCAGGAGCACAGTCCCTTGTGCTTTGCTTTCTCATGGCTATTCGCACAGAGCTTTTGGTATGGTATTGTAAGGTGAAAGCTTGTTTGACGAAGTGCGATTCGCGTACCCGATTCTTTCGTTGCTCCTTATCGTTACTCGACTTTCTTTCGTCAGAAGATCTTTCTTAACTTTCCCGTCACTTCGCGGAGTGAACATTAAATTGCACCCTTATGAACACACTGGTATATTAAACTCCGAAACATTAATTGTTCTCTCGTAATTCGCAATTTTGAAGAATCTTAAAAACAAAATATTCAAAGGATTTCGTTGTGAGATTAAAGGAAGACGAAACGTTTTGGAAACTGGATAGAAAATTGAGGCCACATGCAGAAACACGTGATTCGTCGTATGGTAATTTGCATACCAAGCCAAGAACGTGACGCCATTGAATATTTAAGACGCAAGAGTAGACGCACTACCACTACTCTCAGAGTCCTGCACCCTGTCGTTTTCCTCAACATCATAGCTTGCTCTTCCTTCTGCTCGACCTAAGCGATCCCCTTTCCACTTGTCCTCCTCTTTCACCCATTCGTAAGAGGCAAGCATCGAGACTTCCTGGTTTTCATATGCAAATGAAAGTTCACGCGCAACCGTTTGCACCCTCGAAGTCTCTCTCTCACTCTCACTCTCTCTCTCTCTCTCTCCCTAACTCCTACATTGTGTACGCATCACAAGTCCATTTCCATGTGTGTTGACCGTTTTGAGGGAGAACCAAGTTCCCTACCAACCTCTCTGACACTGTATGCATGTATGCTTCTTCGACGAACGTTTAGAGTACACATAAGCTTTACCTACTACCAGTTCTACTACGTTAGAGCAACTATGTTGTCTTCGTGGGCGGGAGAGTTCGCTCCACAGAGAAAACTTTGCCGACGAGAGAGAACCCTCGATTACGAAGACCGGGATCCCTTCCAAAGGGTTTTCGAGCTAGACAAGAACGATCGAAGGTAGGTACTCTTCTTCTTCTTCTTCTTCTTCGTATCCACATCTACCACGATATAGTTCCGTCCTTGTCGCCTATTCAAATTCCTAGACTTCATTTATTCTTTATGAAATGTAATATTATTTAATTGTTATAATTTATTTATTGCTCAATTTTGTAAGAATTTTAAATTTCAACGATAGATAAAACGTTTATCTCTGCGAATATTATTAATTCGAGTTTGAACATTCGAATGAATTTTTGTTTTGCAGATTTAAAAGATATATCTTAAAAAAAAAAAAAAAAAAAAAAAAAAAACAAGAACGAAGTATCCCACGATTATAATTTTCTTGAGTGCGTAGTAAAAAGCGTCGATCTCAATCTCCGTCGAACCCGAAAATACTCTCACGGCACATTAACTAACGGGGGATGATATCGGGGATGTCGTAAAAGGATAAAGCGAGAAAATGCGAAAAAGGATAAGAGGAAAAGATACCATTTGAAGAAGGGGGATGCACAGTTACTTGTTCGGGTGTTCGTACGAAACAGAAAAGAACAAAATCGAGCGTAACTTTGACGACTTTGCAGTCAATTTGAACGTCGATGAAATACCTATTTCTCTAGTAAGGAAAAGCACAGATCTTTTGGACATGAAAAAGAACACGACAATGTAGAAGAAAAAGAGAATAAAAGGAAAAGAAAGGGGTAAGATCAGGGCCGGTATAAGCAAACCGAGAGGGAACCTTATCTATGGGGTGAAATGATTTTGCGGTGCCAACATCGTAAAAAAAAAGTAATAGGATTTAAAGAGGACCTACCAAAGAGTCGAAGGGTTGATTGTAAAGAAGTTATATGAAAAAATATTTTAACGTCACATTGTTTTGTGGTTCAAAGAAATATTTAAAATAGAATACATGTGATACAAAATTTTGTACAACAATCCAATAAAAGATTAAATTTAACTATGAAAGAAATGGTGAAAGGATTGAAAAACAAAGAAAGCTAAGGATGCTGTAGGCAAAAGCTTGAACCGGCCCTGGCAATAGGAGCATTGTTTTCCCTCGATAAATTCGACGATGGAATCGAACGAGAAGGTCTTTGTCTTTGAATCGAAAGATATAGGATAGATAGACAAAGGATGAAGAAGAAAGTGTAGAAGAAAGATAGAGAGAAGAACTCTTTCGTAGAGCTCGTTCGCTATCGTAGTTTGAGCACGATCGTAAAAGCGCTTACGCGACGTTACGCTTGGAATCGAGTGTATCCGCGAGCAGATACGCGACACCACCAACATCAGCTTCCCCTCAATTCGAGGGAAAAAACTAGGAACAAATCCAAGATAGAAACGCTAAAGTTTCGCACGAATCTTAGGTTAGTTTCTTTTGGTATTATTTTCATTATTGGTTTTAGCTACACAGACAATCATTCGAATGCAACAATTTTGCTTTAACGACACACGACACGACTAAACGTATATACTTAAGTACGTGTTGCAGCGCGTGATGGGTAAGGCTACAGGGTGGATAATATCCACCACCGCGAGCACAACGCCCAAGTAAATCGTTCGACTATTGCCCTGGGGCTGTAAAACGAGCGACAACGATGCTTTCCAAATGCTTTCTCGAAATGCTTTCGATTTGTGGTGAGGCACGTACTACACGCGTTCGCGTTGTTACTACGTGTGAAGATATTTCCTAAAGTATAAACTATCTGACGCAACCAAAGATATACCTTACTATCTCTTCCTCTTTTTTTACTTTTTTACTTCTTTATAAATTTTTCTTTCTTTTCTTTTCTCTTTTTTTTTTCCTTTTTTTTTTCCTTTTTTTTATTCAAGTCTACCGGCGTAGAGCTGACGAACGAGAAAGTTCGTTCCCAAAGGCGTGTTTACGGAAGAAGCGGATAAACGCGAGCACTCGTTGGAGAGTGCGAGAGCGACATCGATTTTCTGCCAGCGGCCTTATGCTAAATAAAAGAAAACACCGTGCGAAAAAGCCGACGCGTGTACGAATTATCGGAAAAATAATAAACGCTCCGGTCAAACGTTCGCCGATTTTCGTAGCGCTATGCCTGCACGCTACGTGGATTGATGCGGGTACGCTTGCTAGTTTTTGCACCTGTGTGTCGACGTATATATATATCTATGTATTCATGCATATGTGTCTATATCCCTTGTAGTAGGCGCACAGAATTATATACGAGAACGGCAACGGCACGAATCCGTTCGACGTGTAAAGGTTCATGGAAATCACGGTTCTGGTTCTGCATATGTATGATTTAACATTTTCCAGGTCACGTAAAGGGTATCGTTTAAGTTCACGGGCTATCAAATAATATATCTGAGCAGAAGAGGGTCGTGCCACGAAATTGAAGATTCATCTCGCGAAAAAAGCTCTAGGCGAAGGACAAGGAACACCAAAAAGGTCTTCTACAACGAGATTGAACGATTTTAAACTGAAACGACTGGATTAATCGTTTAGACGTGTTCAATCATTATGATTTTAATATTTTGTAAGAGGTACGCGTAAGAAATATCTGATAATACCAAGAAACTTAAATGTTATGAAACAAAATGATCTTAATTGAAATAAAATGAAAAACTTTATATATTTAATTTTTTTTTTTCTAAATATCGAATAAAATGTTTAAAGAGAACGACGTTATTACTAGGTAACGTTGATAAGGTTATAAAAATAAGATTTCATAAAATTATTCTTGCTCCGATGCGTAGCTCGAATTCCTCAAAGGGCACGTTTACGAATAAACGAAGGAAAGTTCAGTGTGTTCGAGGTTTCAGAAGTGCACAAGAGAGAAACTATAATATTACTCGCGTACAAAGTGAACTGCATAGCTCGGCCATTACGCGGCACACGAAATTCCGGCGCGGCATAACGCACAATGGAAAACGTTGGAACGTGATTGCGAGAAGAGTACTCTGTCGACTCCCTTCTCGACATTAATAAGTCAGTGTCAAGCGCAAGTGCCGGCTTGGCGGGCATAAATTTCTAAACTCTCCTGCGCGAAATAGGCACGACAACAGCGCGTGGATCTGTCGGGAACGCACGACGAGCCTCGACATATTTTTCTCATGTATTATAACGTTCAACATTTTCTTACAAATTCCTCATCGAGAATTGAAGGAGAAAAAAAAAGAAAGGAAAATATATATTTTTTCGTGCAATCTAATAAACTTCTTTCTTTTTTAAAAAATAAATAAAAAAAATATTGTTACAACGATGGTATGATTTTTTGTTTAAAATATCTAAAAAAAAAGAAGAGGTTAGAAGATTTAAAGTAAAATATAGTTACGAATGTCAGGAAATTCACACTTTACGACAGGAAAAACGTGTTAACGTCGTTTAGGGTTTGTTCTAAATGGATGAAAATGAAACCCCAAGGTAGTTGTGGCCAGATTTATACAATAACTACATACGAACCAGTGCGTAACCCTTTTCCACGGTATACAAGGGTTGGCCCTTGTCAGTTAGCTCATTTAGTCGTATTCGCACATGTTAAAGGAGAGAGAATTTGTGAAGGATGTATCATAAAATTATTCGCAAAATAATATCTCTCTCTTCTTCAACCATAAAATAATAAAGAGTTTCCGATAAGCTAGTAATAAAATAGTAATTGAAAAGAAGCGGGGAAAAAAACTCCATTTGCAAGAATTTAACAAGGGAAATAATATAATTGCCGATAAAGAATGCACTCAATTCTACCGAGATATTGTTCGAAAACAATTTGTGATTCTGTTTTCCGAGAGGGATAATACATAAACGGTAGTTGAGAGAGAAAGAGAGAGCCGAGGTATACGATTGAAGTCTGGATAACGAAGTGATTTACGCACGAGCACCGAACGATCCGAGCGAGTTTCTTCGCGCGCGTGCTCCGAACGTTAATCCCATCGCTATATCATGATCCGATGGCATGATTAACTTTGGAACGCAGGCGCCATCACCCGGTTTGATTCCAACCGGAAGGGTTTTCGCGTATCCATCGAATACGCTGACCAAGGACGTATATACCTGTAGGAACAATCGCAAAAGGCATACAGAGAACAGTTTACTAGGATCACAGACTTTCTCTCTCTCTCTCTCTCTCTCTCTCTCTCATATCCCCTCTTTTTGATTTATCATCCAATATTTGAGTGCGGAGCTTTTCAATCAAGACTGGAGTTTACACAACAGCCCGCGGCTTCGTTCGACTTGATTCAATGGTGCAGCCGAAGCCATGTAGACGGAAGCAGAGAGACAAACAACCCTCTCACAACCTCTGCTTTTTATTTCTTTCTTTTCCTTCAGACAACTGCCCGCGGACTTGGAATCTTCGTTTCCAATGTGCCGTTAACGTTCAGAACAGATTCTTGGATCTTTCTTTTAGCGATCCCAGAACTATAAGGGTAACCTATCGAAAATACAATTCTACCTTTTCTCAAGGAAAAAGAAGAATATATACAGTTGACTTGACGAAAAACTAAAAGAACAATTAACGTCAATATCCAATATCATAAACATAAGAACAATAAATAAAAGAGAATACTTTTCTATTATTCTACTTTCCAAGAATAGTATGCAGTTTTCTTTTGACCCAATTTTGTTCTTCAGTACAACTTGGCAGACCTTTCTAGGAAGATATTATCAAGGGAAAAAAGAGACGAAGAATACGTTTTATTCTTCAAGTAGCACAACGTTCGTAAAATAATGTGGCACCTACGCCTTGCGCGACGTACAATGTGACACATTGTTGTAAGTAGAGGGGTTAGAATAAGCGTGAGCGGGGTGAAGAAGTAGAAGAAGATGGAGGGAGAAGTAGGAGTACAGGATGGGGGAGGAAAAGCGTTAGGTCCAGGATGTTCTGTTGGGATGTCGTGGAATAGGGACGTCAAAATATATGGCGCTGTGTGACAGCAAGACAAAAAATAAGGGGGAAATATGATAGTTGTGTAGCCTGTTATTTTGCTACGGACGGAAAGAGAAAGACGAGAAAAGGGGTGAGGAAGAGAAAGAGGGAAGGGAAGGTATGGTAGGAGGGTAGAGAGAAGGATACGTACGAGGCGTACATAGGAGAGGGTCGACCAAAGACAGGGATGTACCACCATGCAGTAAATAGGATGGAGGGGAAGAAGTAACGATCGACAACGAGGGACTTTCCTGTCTTTCCACTGATGTGTATCCGTTTGCGAAATATCTTTCCAACCCAAGCAACGTGTTCCTACTTTTGCAACGTTGCGCAAATGCTTAAATTTTGGGATGCATTTAGATGCGCTCATAAACGAAGCTTTAACGTTGTACTATAATAAACCCGAGAGTTGTCCGAAAGATGTTTAATAATTAAGGTAAAGCAACGACGAGGCTTTTAATAAGAAGTTTGTTTAGAAATAAACGATTTACGTTTGGAAAAGCGGCAAGGGGAATCGAATAAATGATTAAAGTAGAAAGATTATTTCTACCGGTAAAGTCAGTTATCGTTGATAGAGGGTACCCTCGTATAAACGATGCATGCAAGCCGCCGCCCGCGATGCAGGCAGGCAGGCAGGCAGGCTCGATCGTTTGAATTTTATTTCTACCTCGTAAATTACGTTTTAGCGATATCAGCCACGTAGCGTTGACGGCAGGCGTGCATTATTATCAATCATGGTGGCAGGAAAGTGAGAGGCAGAGCGGTGCTAGTTAGCGTTCGTATCGGCGAACCCATCGTTCGTCCAGTTCGGACCGTGAATAAGTAATCAGAGCCTGATGAAAAGTGTCATCCCGCGGGATTTACGAGCATTGCTGCGACCCGGAAGTGTCAGCTCGTGTCCTATCGCATCGAGGTGATCACGGTTAGACCCATTTTTTTAAGTATACCGAATTTAATTGGTTGTAGAAATAGTTATATTATTATTTTATCTTTATATACCTAGATGGTATAGACAAAACTACGATGGTATTTAGAAGCGAGTTAACTCGTTTATGATTATGAACAATCTTTTAGCATATTCTTTTTACTTTGAGAAAAGTTTACGAGCTTTCTCGGGGTAATACCATCAGTGTCCCATACGCGTACGTCTTTGTTCCAAGAAAGAAATTAGGAAACACCATTACCGTCTGACATAGCATCGTTCGAAGCCTACATCTTTTCAGGGCCGTTTCCTACTTAGTTATGGAGACGCATCACCGTCGTACATCGCCCGTTAAAAAGTACAAAGGTTGACATAGAAACACTTTTAGGTGTGGTATCTCAATGTGCTTCCGTTCCTCCTACCTGCTCCTGCTGGCTCAACCATACGCGAAAGAAAGAGAAAGGTGAAAGCAGGGTAGTCGAGATAAAAGGGAGTGAGAAAGTCTTTTAATAACGGTCCGGAGCGGCGTTACTGGGCCTCGCGAAGCTAGTGCTTTCTTAAGGCGGCTGGTAAAGTGCCCTTGGTGCACTGCTCCCGGCAATATCTTCCGATTACGGTTAAGTAAAGACCTAACCTTAACTTTCCACAGGAGCGAGCTATTCCTACAGTCTACAACCACTCTCTTTCTCTGCTCTCCGTCTAGTTCTTGCTAAATCCGATAAGACGACCGCACCGCCGTGCTACGGTCAAAATTGCAATCAAGCAACGATCTTAAATGAGGCCACGAAGTCGGCCATGGAGATTGCTAATCCATTGCGGAAAAGAGAAGAAAGAAAATAAATGAAATTGCGAAAGACGTGACTCCATAATGTGCTTTACAATCTCCGGAGAATCACAACTGATCGATATTTATAATATAGCCAGGGGCTTTCAAAGACACGGTCCAAATTTAAATGATTTTCCGAATTAGAATAACGAGAAAAGACGAACAAATAAATGCCATCCAAGGTTTAAAGCCTTCCAAAGACGAAGATCCTTTGATCATTTAGGATAAGATAAAGTCAACTAAAAGACATCCGAAATGATGCAATAATGAAATTCTTAATAATCAAATTTGAACTTTTGTCTATTTTTCAATCCACCGCAATAAGAAACGGTTAGAGGTAATTTATTCTAATTGGATAAAATGAGGACTATTAATAAATAATTCGCGATGCTGAGTAAAGCGGTCGCGTGTTTCTACTTGTCAAGAATGAAACAAAGAGAAATAGAGATAGCTGTTTTTTTGCTCATCTTTCTCTCTCCTTCTTTTTCTTTTTCGTTCACATTTCTCGACATTTCTCTGAGTGACTCTCTTGCTCGACTTACTTGCTTCCCAGAGAAAAGACGAAGAAAGGAGGAGAAGAAGAATAAGAAAAGCGAAAGGTGGAGATGTTAGATCTTAATGGCGCTTATTACTCTCACAGGGGAAGCCTCCTGATATATATCCTCTATTTTTCGTCCGCGGGGAAATCAAGCGCGTAATAGTGTATAATTAGTTATATAGTCTGTTCGTAACTTAACCGTGCATTATGCACGATCAAAGTGACGAAGAAATTCCACCCTTTTTTTTCTACCTTAAAAGAAAATACGAGTTATATCTCAGGAGGGCGATCTATTATTTTCCGCAAGAAACATATTATCTTTTAAATCGCACAATATAATCCCAGAATATTACCTATCGATTACGAGTTAACTATTAATATTCATGATAAATTTCAGTGATTTTTCGTACAAACATATACTATATTATCACAAACGAGACTAGAGGATAGGGCAAGGAGGGACACATCATCTTATCACAAAAGTAGTCTAGAGAAACGTATGGAATAAAGAGGGGTCGAAGTTAGTGGGTGTAGTAGCGCGGGTGAATTTGCGGGAGCCACAACCCTTGGGAGTCTCTCAATTGCCTGGCCCTGCAATTATACGTTTGAGTAGAGCCACTATCTCCATTAATGTGCCGGACTCTGAACTGAAACCCTACCGAGGTCGAATGGTGGTAGCTGAGGTATAAGAGTACCGGTACGGACTTACGATCAACACCACCACACCATCACCTTCTCGCGAAATATTGTTCGCCAAATATCCTGACCTCACGACCACATGTCTGTGTATTAAGTTATACAATACATCCTTGATCTACCTATCCCTTACTATCTCGATTACCAAGGATACTACTACAGAGAGGGTGTAGTTATAGTTCGGTTAACGGTTACGTTCAATTTCACGTACCAATGTAGAATTTCCTAGACGACGAAAATTATCTTGGGAGAAACTTTTTGACAGGGATAGGGTAGAAAAATTGACGTAACAAGGTCGAATTCGCTATGCCGGTGATGGTGGTGCTAGGAACAAATGCAAAAAGCTTTCGATGAAGAGGGGTAGGAAGGGGCAACTAAGAGAAAAGAAGAGTGGACGGAGCTGTTCTACCATTAACTTTCCCTCTTTCTCCGAAAAAAAGAAAGTTACTTAAGGAGAGAATATAACGGCGAAAGAAAAAACGGTCTCGCCTTCTTAAACGTTAATTAGCTCTGCCCGTGGATTAAACTAATTCCCGTCTGCCGTAACGAAGGGTATTAAACCTCGGTGAACGCGCGCGCATAAGCGAGAAGAAAAGAGGGAGATAAATAAGGAGAATGGTGGGTACCCACCCTTGGAACATTGAATATTAGAACAAGAATCTTATCGATTTTTTATCGACGCGTGAACCATCGTATTTCTTATTTTATATCGGCGTATAAAATTCTGGAAAGTATGCTGCGACAAAAAAAAAGATTACTCTGAGAGAAATGGTTTCTCATAAGAAGAACGATGACAATAAATTCTTCGTTAAATAAACTCGCGGTTGAATTTATTTCAAACTCGGTCATAATTTCGTGAAAGATCTATCGAATAAACGGAAAGATGGCCGAACGCGTGAACACTTTGGCATTGTTTCAATCACGCTAGACCCTTTTCTCTCAGCAAACCGTTTTGGGTAATCCCAAGATAGAGAGAGGTACAATGTTGTTCGTCGCTCTGACGACGATACCATTCGACGTCTACTCACACACACACACACATCCTAGTATTATATATACGCTGGATGGACGCACTTCTAGTTGACGCTTCGTATGGCTCGCCAAAAGCTTTCACGGGATGGAGAAGGGTGTACCCCGGTAAATGCAAACATTTCTGCGGCTCGAGTGCACCGGACAGACGCCGATTCTGAGTGGATGACTGGTTTGAAAACGAGCGAGAACGAAAGAGAGAGAGAAGAAAAAGAGGGGGAGTTAGAAAGAGGTTTAGATGGATCCATTGTGTTCCTGACCAAAGTTCGAACATCGAAAAACCCTACGATCAACCGTCGACCACGCAAACGCGAAAGAGGGAACAACAGCAAGCAAACGAAGGCCGCGCAAGGAAAGAATGAATTTTCTCTGCCACTCGAGAGAAACTACTACCAGAAAGACTTTTACCAAAGTTCTTCGTTTATTTTTCTTCTTTTTCTTCTTCTCCTGTCTCCCCCGGCCCCTACTTCTTCCCTTCATTCGTTAGAAACGTCTTCTGCGTGACTTCAAGTTCCACTTAATAGCACGAACGAAATAAAATGTTGTAAAAACAGGAAAAAACAATCTCAGTGAAAATCACCCTCTCAGGATTTATATAAAGTGCTCTAAATTCTTGGACGAGTTTATTGCAACCCCTAAATTAATATTACACGTGTGTGCACTCGCGTACGAATTTTCGGTCGGTCCGGTTAATGTCCAATTTATAGTCTTTGACAAACAAAATAAATGGTTTTATTGATATAGACTTTTTTTTCCATTGCAGCAAAGGAAAAATGAAAATGAGAATTGAGAAGAAGAGATCGCATTAAAACTGACGGCTTTACGATATTATGCTGCTCAACGTTATCATGGATTTGATCATTTGAATCGATTTTTCGACGACCCTTTGGATGTCGTATATAATTACCTCGACGGTACGTGGCTTGGCTATTTGTAAAAAGACTCAATAATAATTGAAAATGAATGTAATTATTTATTTGAAATAAATATATGAAAGCATTGAGTAATTTAAAAGTCTCCTTTTGTATGTTATATTTCAAAACATGATTTCACACAAAAGGGCCATTTATTTTACACTTGATTAATTATATTAATTAAATTCAATATCAACTAAACTCATTTTATTTCTACCATTTTTCTTTTTATTTGCATCAACGTTAATACGTGCCAAGCAAACTTGGAGCGAGTTAAGCGTTCGCGTAACATTTAAAACGTTAAAAAGAAAATTATATAAAAAAGATGAAACTCGTGCTTAATATAACTTGTGTAAATGTGTCCACATTTTTACGGAATGTTAGAAAGAATCTGAATTCGTGATTATGCCTTCCGATTCCTTCTCCCTTATTCTACTCGCGCTATCATCACAATACCTCGCGGACTTCCTTCTAGGATTATACGCGCAAAAGTACACGAGTTTAATGTCATTTCGTGAATCCTCATTTGTGATTCATGAAATTCGCCGAAACTTTCTTCCACCAATCAGACCCGAAAGCAAGTAACTGTGATCTCATTTCGACTGTCCCGTGGGCACATCCCGAATATTTCGACTTAGGGACAGATGCGAGTATCAAAATTCATTATTTCTAAGAATAGAGCCGCCGCCGTTTAACAAATCATTCCTTTAGGAGGAACGTTTCCTTTTTCCTCTACTTTATCCAATATTTTAAATTAAAAGAAATGTTTCATAATTTCTTATCTCGGACGTCTAAGATTTCTTCGAAAAAATACTGTACAACAAAGTAAAAATATTTACAGATAATTTAGTTATCTGAACTGAGAAGAAAATGCGTCTCTTTCCTACCCTTGAATCCTATAAAAGTCGCCATTATACGCTTCGTTTCAACTCATTCTCGACGCTCAAAGACGCAAACGGAAAAGGGAAATTTGACTTTGGGTAGTAAGTAAATAATTGGAGTTGTAAGAGGAAATTGATACCACAATAATAAAGTTGACGATATGCATGCGATACCGAGAATTCTACAGACGAAGACAATTCTTTCGTTGATATGGTTCGAGGGAAAATAAAAAGAAACGAAAAAATGAAAAATGAAGGAAGAAAAGCAAAGACAGGAAGAAAAAGAAAAAGAAAAAGAAGAGTAAAGAAGAAGAAGAAGAAGAAGAAGATTGAGTAGGAGAAGAGCTTGCTATCGACTCCTTCCAAAAGGCGTCGCTGTAGGAAGGAAAGTCAAGTCGCCCAGAAGCGTCTTATTTAAAAGTTTGTATCGAGGCAGAGTAAGGCAAAAGAGAAAGAGAGAGAGGGAGAGAGAGTTTCTGTAGGAGTAGAAAGGATAGACGCAACGAAGCTAAATTGTCCGTGAGTACCCTGGGGCCAACGAAGAACTGCCATGGGTTCAGTAATTTATCCGAAAGTACTGTGAGTAAGACGAAACGGGGAACACAGAAGAAAAAAAAACGAAATGAAGAATGAATGAATCGGGCCTTAATGAAAAGCAATTCACTGATCAAGTCTAGAAAAAAAAAAAAGAAAAAAGATGAAAAAGAAAAAGAGTGAATGAGTTGTCTCGTGCTTCGCAAAATCTACCTACCGAATGCACACCGAAGGAGTTCTAGTAAGTACCTCTTCAACCTTGGCGGATTTATCTATTTTTGTTTCTTTTTTCTCAGCAATTTTTAGTCTTTTCTCGGCCTCAGAATACCCTTTTAATGATCTAATCTCGTTCCATTATCGTAGAAGTATACTTTTGGGTTTTAGTTTGTTTTTGAATTCTCGTGTAATCTTTAATCACGTGTACCGTGTTTGAAAAGTGAAATAGGAGTGTGCAGTAAATTTCTTTATTGCAGGAACAGCGCAACGCTTCGATTGATTTAATTACAGTCACTTTTGACTTGAGGCGTAATCCACGTTGGAGAGAATATTTTTCCGGTTTAAGCTCTCTCTCTCTCTCTCAAAATGAAAACTTGAACAAGTGACCGATCGTGAGTTGGTTGATACATTAGTCGTGTGGGGTCCTTTAATTACAGTATTCTGAACGCAGCTATATTGACCTTTTGAAAATCAACGAAGTAGACACACACATATCCAGGAAGAAAACCAATCCAACCCAAACCAACCCCTGTTTTATGTCCCTATATACGAACACATAGCAATATTATACTCGTTCATACATGCCCACACGCACATACGCATACAAACGTACGATTGTGGTGAATACTCTCGTGTTTGATTCGCATCCATCGCAGCATACGTTCGAGTGATGGTCGATGAAGAGCAGCAATCAAGATCACAAGTCATACGTTTTGTAGCGTTCGCTTGTCACACGTTCTCTCGGTTGACTAAGGATTTTTTTAGAAACTATCTGCGTTGTTTTCACTTGTTTTGATCGAAGAAAATAATAACTAAAAACAATTCTAAATAATTCAAATATTATCAAAGTATTCTTTAGCAAAGATAACAAATAAAAATGCAATATTTGCGAGTATTGAGTTTACGTTAAATATATTAAATAATTCGAAGGAATTGTTGCCTGTTAATTTATAGTTATTTCTTACAGGAAAAATTTGGAAAAACTTTGAACTGACTTGGGAAAATCATTCAAAGTGAAATCAATTCAAAATGACTGAGAGAAAAGTCAAAGTACGAATGTTACTTATAGGCCGAGCAATAACGAGATACCAACCAGGAGGAGAACTGAGGGGAACCTAAAACGAGGGAAAGGGGTGTTCATTTAGCTATGTTTGTTCTTGCTCATCCGTTTCCCAGTGGACACGTCGCAGGAAGACCGCGTCGATGTTGCGACTTAATTATACGCCATTCAGAGGCGTGTCCCTTGCACAAATCGCGCAGCCATCCGTGTCCGGACGAAGGCTACCATACTCTAAGGACCGCGAGCTTACAGGGGGACATGATACTGGCATATAAATGTGTGTGAGTGTATTTCTGTGCATGGCATGTTTCTCTACGTATAAGCATAGCATATGAACACAAGCGTATGTACGTATATAAATGTTTAAATTTAAATGTATGTGTTATAAATGCGTATAAATGTATATAGAATACACAGAAACGCATACACACACTCGCGCATATAATGTCATTCGCCAATATTCGACCTTGTGAATTATTCAAGACATACCCACTCTGGCGCGACTTAACCCCCCGAGCAGCTTTGCGACGAAGTTAGACAAGATAAGGGTGGGACAATGAGCGACAATTTCAAGCACTCCTAACGACGAGCGTCTCGTTATACAAGGAGTTATGACGGATTTGATAGGAGGTGGAATTCTAATAACAGGCTACTTCGAAGGTTATACTTACTTGATAACGATGTGCATCGTTTTCCGTGCTATCTTTACGCTGCCAATGACGAATATGTGCGAAAGGGTAGCTGTGAATCAATGGAAGTGAAAATCAACGTTCTTATCTTACTCCTATTTTCTGCCAGAGACTTTAAACCTATTCTTGTAAAGTCACCAGAATCAAAACGTTCGCTCAAACATGTTCAAATATAGAGACGTTTAACATTTGTTAATGGAATAGTAATGAAAAGGTAACAAATGTTAATTACATAGACTCTCCTATCGACAGCTGATGTATGCACTAGATTTAACCTGCTTTACTCTCACTCTCTCGTACTCCATCATGATGAAAACGACCTATACCCGGTTGTTGCGCGTTCATGCGTAATTGAAGGGCGCATTAATGCACGTTCAACAGAGTTAATAAAATGATAATTTTAATAGACACGATCAAAAATTAAAACAATTTCGTGTTATCGTATTGAGAATAAAAAGAAGAACAAAACTGTCTACCTCGTTGCATGAAGGACTAAACTGTATTCATATATCATATTTACATCATCCACGAAATTGCTTTGACAACGGCTAAGTTACGGAATAGATATCGGCTTTCACTGGCAACTTTACGGATCTCTTCTTTTTCTTTTTCTTCTTCTTCTTTAGCCGATCTCGAAAAAAGGGAGGTGAAAGAAAATGTTGCAAGTTGGGATATATGTAGGAATATTCGACGTAACATGTTTGAAATAGTGTTGGACGGTGATGCGGTAAAGCGGTCTGCCAATAACGCGCGCTCGCGCGCATCATGAGAAATAAGCGTGGAAAGACCTTTGTGTTGGTCGAAGGTACGAGGCGACGAAGCATCGTATAGTTCTCCCTCGACACCCCTTACTTCAGGATCCATAGCAGAACAGCACCCTCTCTTTCTTTCTCTTTTTTTCTTACTCCAGAGCAAGGGATGCCTCGAGACTCTCACCCGACTGCCTTCCTACCTTGCTGAGAGAGCTTGGAAAAGCATCAAAGAAAAAAAGTAAACGACGGTACTGCTCTACTCAGACCTTACCTACACTACCATTACCTATCGCACCACCACCTACGTTCTGAGACTTCCATTTGATTTGCGCAAAATCATGAAGAATTGGAAACGATAATGTCTAACAACAGCTGCGTGGGAAAGTTTCGCTTAAATTGCGAGGGGAAAGGGATCAAGAAGGGCCGATTAGGAAAGACCCTACTGCATCGTTACACCTAAAATCCTTTCTATTTTGATCGCTAGGCATACGACGTAACGTCTCGTGAATCGGAATATACGCCAATCAATTTTTTCAATTGACCTAACAAACTTTCCACGTTCCACGAATAACAGCCGAAATTTCTTACATTCGGTGCTTGCTTTCAATTCGCTGAGAGGAAAGGAAATCATATAAAAAGGAAAATATATATTCTTTTTTTCTATTTTTAGGGACAACGAAAAACTTGATTCTCGATTTGGGAAGTAAATTTACAAATTTATGGCAGACAAACGATTATTATGTTTATCTACGACTTCAATCAAGAAAAACAGAGAAGTTTTTTAAGGAAGTCAGAAAAATTTACACAAAGAAACGAAAGATAAATTGAGAGTGGAAGGAAAGATCAAGGAGATATTTCTTTTTTTTTTTTCTTCAAGTGGAACTTTTGGAATCAGGTGAATGAAGAGAAGAACGGCTCTATTTTTTTCTCCAGCGAAAAACAAAAATTCTTTCTTTCCTTTTCGCAATCGCGCTTTGTTTATCTATCTCTCGTTTTTACTCGTCCTCGTTGAAAAGTTAAACTGAGAAAGGGCGGCCAAGGCTGAGAGAGGTTGGAAGAGAGTAGGGAGAGAGGATAGAAAGGGAAGAGGAGGGCTCTTAAGCCGGCGCACAGCATTTTAAAACAATGTAATTGTTAATTTGGAGACGAAATGCAGTTTAAACGCAAAGTTCCCCGTTTGTTTTAAAGAGAAGACGAGAAAGAGAGAAACAGAGAGAGAGAGACAAACGAACGGACACACGAACAGACAGACAGACGGACAGACAGACAGGGACTGAGTAAAAGAGAGAAGAAATGAAAGTGGTAGAGAAAGAGATACGCAGATAGGGAAGAACCGTAGCGAAGAACGAAAAGGGTAGAGGAGCTGATGAGGAGGCGGAAGATGGTCGCAAAGGCGACAAAGACATTGCCATTATTTCGAGAACGATAGTCAATTTAAGTTAACAGTGCAAGAGCTCGGAAGACGGTCCTCTTCACGTACCTAAGTAATCTCATTTCGAATTAATGCGCGGTGCGAGTAGTGAAATGCCCGAGCCTCAAGCGAGAGCGAGAAAGAGAGAGAGAGAGAGAGACCAATCTTTATGCTTCTTTGTGCACCGAAAGTGCACCAGCCCTTTTCTCCAAATGGCTACGAGTGATCTCCTTTTTCCGCGGATATGCAATTTACATTTTATCTCGGAACTTTAATCATTCGCGAATTTCGGACTGGAACGATAAAGTTCAGTTCAATAAATTCCACGGCCTTCTTCTTCCTTGATACCTTTGAATAATTTATCATTAGTTTTTTAATTCGATGAATAAAGAAATATTACTCGGGAGTATCAATTTTTGCTCGTTGAATTTATTCTAAGAAAGAATTGGACTTCATAATAGAGAAAATCCAAAAATGTTGAAAAACAGAGAATTCCGACTAGAATTCAAAAAAAAAAAAATTCTTGACCCAACCTAACTCGAGTCTGTAATTTCAGGTACCAACACAACCCTAATAATAATAAGAAAGGTAGAATGTGAAATGAGCAAAGAACTGGAAGTAAAAGAGATTATTGCTTTCTTTTTTCACGTTACAACGCGTCGGCGGCTCAACCATCGCGACAGTTCTACGCGAGTCGGATTTTCTTTACGAGTATTGCGGTGTTGGTAAGAGTCCTGGAATACACAGAGAGAAAGAGAAAGAAAAGAAAGAAGGGATCAAAGTAGCAGTGCGGTGGTACTACTATTTGCTCGACGGAGAGGATCGGCCCACTTTTTTTAATCCCAGAATTGTATTTATGCGTGTACAATGGCACTTCTCTGTCCCATTACTTCTGTACTTCGTCGCCTCGCTGCCTCCGTTCAATGCCATTTCGTCTACATTAGGGAGATAGAAGAGAAAGAGAAAGAGAGAGAGA
Organism: Polistes dominula; assembly: GCF_049000335.1. NCBI lineage: Eukaryota > Metazoa > Arthropoda > Insecta > Hymenoptera > Vespidae > Polistes > Polistes dominula. The sequence continues at coordinate 3,887,264 of NW_028300906.1, read as the reverse complement.
GAGAGAGTATATAGCTAGCGAGAAGAAATTCTTTCGAGCGTACTTGGGAACTACTGCTTTACGTTACTTTCACAGACTTTCCAACGTTAGTACTGAAGAAATATTCTAGGGAGGATCGCACTATTTTCTAAAACCAAATGAAAAAGACGAGACCTACCACATTCTTTACAAGGATTCTATGTTTTTTCCTTTAGAAATGTTTTTTCCAATGAGAAAAGTAGTTTACCTTTGAATTCAAAAAATATACTTTTATACGTTTTATCTGACCACCGTTCAATCTTATAAATATATACTTTAAAGAATTGTTTAAACCAATGACGGAAGAGGAAAGGAGAAAGAGAAGGCAAGATAGAAGGGATGCTTCGTATATTCCCCGCAGTCCAATTTTAAGGGAGGTTTAAAGCGGCCGTTTATAACTCCCAGCTAGGTACGAGGGTGGTGTGGTAAGTAGCACCGAGGTAGAAATGTGCAAGTCAAACAGCTTGACTCAGCGGTTTATCTGTCACAGCGTACACTTGTGAATAGATGCATACGAAGAACCTCGACTAACTTTCTACATGCTTACAACTTCTTACACCTTGGAATCTTCTTCCCCTTATTTCTCATTCTCTCTCTCTCTCTCTCTCTCTTTCTTCTAATCTATTATTTTTATTAGAATTCTCGTCTAGTATCGAGGATAATAGCATGTAGAATTTGAAGGGAAAAAAAAGCTTTCATGTCCGTCAAGCAACTCGTTCAGAGTTCTCCCGTATTTACAACGTTATACGACGAGGGAAAAATAAATTTTCAAAGTAAGTACCGCGGTCTTCGAGATAGAAACGACAACTTATGCGAGGGAAGGACGCGAGAACGATACAACCCCCGCTCTTGTACTCCCCCTGTTTCAACCTCCTTATTTCGAAGATGCTTCCTACGAGCTACTGCTATGAGCTACCTCATCCTAACGTCAACATAGTATTCCCTCCCTGTACCTGACTCTACCTACCCTTCCCACCTATTCCATCCTCTCGTTCTCGTCTGCCCTCGACGTTTCGTGAAAATCTATTATTAAGGGCTACGAGCTCCTCTGCAAAGAGAAGAGTTTACGGGCCAGCGTAAAGTACGCGAGCATCCCTGCAATCATAAAAGGCCGAAGTTTTCTCCCTAACGTTTTCCATCCCTCGCTTTCTTTGCCTCCGGGCCTCCTCTTCTCTTTCCACCCTTCCTTCCTTCCTTCCTTCCTACTTTCCTACCTACCACTCCTCCTCCTCCTCCTCCTCCTCCTCTTCTTCTTCTTCCTCTTTCTTCATTTTCCAAGAAACTGAAGGAGCGAGTATAGAGAGAGAAGAGTGAAACTATAACTTCAACGTTACTGCGTTCACTACCTTTGTACGCTTGCTGTTTTACCTCGGAAAATTCGAGACCACCCGTGTGTTTCTTTATTCCGAAAGAACCAAGCGTTTAACTCGCTGATTTTCGTTTCTATAAAAAACAATGGAAGAGAAAGGAACAAAAAAGAATATATACATAAAAACATACAAACAAAAAAGAAAAGTAAAAGTTATGTGTCCTAATCCTAAAGCTCTTCTGCCTATTTCGTTTACTCCGGGTAAAATGGGTGGGTGCGTGTTTTACCGCCTCATCGTAAATCTTTCCGCGTCTGCTGTGATCCTAGAAAAGCTGTCGGTAGAAACCAGGTGCACAAATTGTCTCGATGAATCTCTCTCTCTCTCTCTCTCTCTCTCTCTCTTCTTCCTTTTTACTCGCCCTCCCTTTTATCTGGTGAAATCGTAACCGCGATATCAGCCGCAATTTTGAAATATTTTACAGGATCAACTGTATCTCGTTCAGTTTGGCCGTAACGTGAAAATACGAGCTTAAAATAACGCGTCCTAGTATGAACATAACTTTTTCTCGATCCGTACGAGGACTACTGATTAGAACAATGACCAGTTTTGCTCATACAAACTACTCGATAAAAAAAAACAATCACTCGATGTTTCAAAATTTGTTAGCTACCAACAAAAATGTATAAAAGCAAAGTTTCTCGTTGTAAAATGGAAAAAGGAAGGAACAAAGGTGTGTACTCATGAGAGAGAAGTGAACAGAAAGTGGAGTCTCTACGTTCGTACAGTTTTTACGAATTTAATAACTTCGAATTTAATTAACTACCAAAAGTAGAATAATCGATTTTCCATGAGTTACTCCATCTTTTTTCCGGCTTTATAACTCGTCGTTTGCTGCTGTATTTCCGTTGGATTTTCATCGAAGGTTTATCTATAATCCTTGGAGATTCTGGTTAGTCTCAATACTCTACTATGATAAATAATGTAAGAAAAAGATCCGATCCTTGTTTAAATAATTTTTTGCTTATGCATTTATTCGTAGCAATCTTTGATTCGAATTTTTACTGTATTCCATTATCGTTTGTCGATAAAAAGAAAAGAATATTAATAACTGAAAGTGTCGTTAACACCAAAATCACTGATATGAAATGCTTTTGCCACGTTAGTCCGCGCCTATCGACTTTTGGAAGAAACGAAAAGAAAAAAGAAAAAAGCACGGACGTGATAACGATAGAGAAAGGGGTGGTAACTAGCGTGAAAACTTTTGTTGGAAAAACTTTTTCGTACTCTCGGCACTTCTATCCGAACCGTGGCAACGCACTGTTCGCAAAGAATCACGCTCGCCCTATCTACTTTCTTCATCATGGAAACAGATTCTTAGAAAAGAAACGATGATACTCTTGCGAATTTGTCGATTGCAAAAAATGATAAAACAGAAAGGCTTACACTCTTTATACCGTACCATTTAAACGAGTGATAACATCATCTTTCCAAGCTTATCATATTGTACAAAAAGACTCAGAACGAGATTCTAACTCGCGTGAGGTGTCTCATAAAAAACTTCCATCTTGAGAAATATTTAGGTTTTTAATTTTGTATAATCAGATAAGAAATTTCAATCGCAAAATAAAAATATCAAAGAACTTGTCAGAAAGATAAATAAGAAGAAAAAATATATTTTTATAAGAAACATTTCAATTAACTTTTCGTTAGTAATATATATTTCGAGATACATCTGCTCCAAACAGCTTTGCCTTTGTGACCAATTTGTCTTTAGAATTTGCATACTAAGTTCATTGCCTGTTCTTGCATCCTAACGTCGTTCTTTCGTCTGATATGCTGTCCCAACCCATACCGGACGATTTCATTCAAATTGGAATCTACGAGCGACAGAGATTGACGGGACTTCAATGAAGTCTTCCGAAGTAGCAAGCTGAACGTTCCAAGAGGTAGAAATTTATAACAGTAAACTAGCACGTTGTTACCATATTCAGTCACCTTCCTTCAATTTCTCTTATTTTTTTCCTTTCAACCACCAACAGTATTTTCATACTCTCTTTTTAAGTATCTACACGCTTACTTCTCTAATTTTTCCTTCAAGTACTTCCATTTGTCACCATTTCGAATTTAAAAGAATCTTCAAAGTTGCATAAGAAATTTTGTAAATTTCTAAAGCTCATAAAATCGAATTACATAAACGATGAAGAGAATTGAATAGGTATTTGCATTTATTTGATACATGACTACTTTTTTCCTTTACAATTGTAAATAATGTTGACAAATTTTCTCTTTGAAAAAAAAAAAAACGTTATTCGAAAATTGTATTTTTATGTGTTTACGCATCTAACAAAAATGTTCTTCAGCAAATTTCCTTTTACGCGAATATGTTGGTACGGTTTGAGTGTAGGTTAGCTAGGGATGATACTATAAACTCAGGAAATACTATGAAACAGCTGCGTATATGTATTCGTAATGGCACGTTGCACACTGTAGACTGAGTTAGGTCTTGTCTAATAAAGGGTGGCATTTGTACGAATTAATAGCCCCCAACGGGAAGGTTCGTGGTTAGTAGGAGACCATGCATCTTCCGTTTGGTCGTCGGCACCGCGAGGGTTCTACGACGACTGTCCACGATAATCAAGACTAACAGCTTCGGCTGATCCTTCAACTTTCTTCGTCACCACCCCTAGAACTTCCTGCTCCACCACTCTATATCTCAATTTATATCACAATAATGTCACTTTACGCCGACGTATACGACGACGTTCGTTTTCTCTTTTTTTTTCTTTTTCTTTTTCTTTTTATTCTTTCCATTTTCTCTTTTTTATATCCTTCCTTTCTCTACTTTCTTTCGAAGATTCCTACGAGTTCGAACTTTATTTTGTTTTCTTTTTTGATAGTGGCAACAATTACAATTATTGGCTATCGATCGAAATCTTGAATATACATCACAGCGTTAAATTGTATAAATTCATAAATTAACGTGAAATCGTAACAAACGAAGCGCGATATTATCAATATATCTTCTAGCGAGAAAATGAAAATAACAGGATATAAGAGACATCCGCAAAATCTTGTAGCATCATGGTAATCCGAGTGTTCTCAATGGCAGAAGCGAAAAGTTAAGAGAAGTCTCGACTTACAGCTACCGTACTCCACGCAAGGTGTTCTAATAAACGGCTTTATGCAGAAAGTCTTGAAGTACCATTAAATTAAACGGCACTTTGAAAACTTCTTGCATAAAACCCTTTAACTGCTGCTTTCAATTAATAGACGCGATTTTTCCGACAGATAACGATATACGTAACCAAAGACAATTTTCAATCTTTATCGAATCTTCTTTAAATCGTTTTTCTTTTTTACACGATAAAGAAATATCACGGAATAAAATTGTTAAAATTAGTCACCAATGCGATTAAATCTAAAGAAGCAAAATAAAACAAAAAAATTGAGAAAATGTTTTGCAATAAATTGATTTCTTTATTGTTGCAATAACGCGACCAGAAACGAGTATTAAGTTGCTTAGATCACACGGTCCAGTAACATGCAGAAACTCCTGTAAGATTAAACTATTTGAGAAGATTATAGAAACTCCTAGCAACCAGGATTACCACTACCTCCGACGACTCGATGCTTGCTTGCCCTTTGGCATACCGACGAGCACTGCGGTTATGTTTTGAATCCGAAACGGAACTGTTTCTCGACTTATGACCTTCTCCTACTCTATTGCTCGATTTACAAAATAAAATGAAACTTGTATTTTTTCAATTAAACGAAAACCGTGTTATGTTTCGCGCTATATAAACACAGGAATGAATTTGTCACACACACATACAATTGAAGTTATCTAAAGTAAACATTGTAAAATAATAGGTGAGAAGAGGATATGTATATATGTATGTATGCAGGTATAACGTTATTCATATTTATTTCAACGATAGGAAAATTTCAAAAACGAGAAATCGGTTCTCGTAAAAGTGTATGCGCGCCCCGTGTATGCGTTATGCGAGTGTGCGGAAGAAAAAGAGAAAGAGGGAACCGTAGTCCCTTATGGTTTTCGAGAGAATACGAAAATATGTGAAAATCTGTAATTTCCATAATGTTACGAGCAAACTGTCGATATATTAATACGAGTATGACGCATATTTCCCTATCGCATTCTCTACCCCCTAGATTAGCTGTAATGTGTTATGCACGAACACACCAATTATAAAACAAATAGCCATTCTACGAATATCGAACGCATAAACCGATATTATTTGTACCTCTCAAATAATTTGCTAGTTCAGAGCAATGTAGTTCTGTTATTTGTAGAATGTATATGTCTGACTTTAAAAGCCTGCTCCTGCGCCCTATTAAACTTTAATTTTCAATAAAGATAAAACGCATGACATACGTTTCGCTTGATAATTGAGTGAAACGTTTCGAATACAGTCTCGTAATTTCATACGTTGCGTTTCAAACGAACGCCCAACTTGTTCCTGCCATCGTTTAATGAATATAGAAAATAATTTTCACATGATTGTTTCTTTGATTTAAATAATAACACTTTGCGAAAAATACCGTTAAAGAATATCACAGAGAAAAATAATTTGAGGATAAAAGTGTACGTCGTGGTGAATGAAAAATAAAAAGAAAGAAAAAACATCCTCGATAGATTCGATCGATTAGTGAAAGATACGACAACAACGATTGCAGCGAGCGTTACGTTTACGTCCATGTTCCGTGACATAAATAACGACGAACTGAAGAGAAAAAAATAAAATTAAAAAGAAAAAAAAGAACTAGTAGAACAATGCACAACTGGCTGTCAATGGGACGTCGCCCAGATATTCCCAGGACAATCACTCAGTCTTCTCATACCTTTCCTACTAAAGTAAAATCGATCTCGTTAAAACTTTCCAACGAGAACAGACCAGTTTCGAAAAGTTTCAACGAAAGACGATGCAAGAGAAAGGAAGGAGGAAAGAGAAAAAGAGGGATAGAGAGTGAGAGGCACAGAAGCGGATGAAGGACGTGTCAGTATACGGAAAAAGAAATACACACTGAAGGATAAGAAGAAGAAGAAGAAGAAGATAAAATTGCTACCTCTCTCTCGTCAAGAGTCCTTCAAGAATTCTAAAGAGATTCGAGAATACTGTACTGGAAGTAGAACGCGTTTAGTCGCATTTTAAAAATTTTTTCAAAAGATAATTCTCTAAATTTATGGATCACAGTTAGAAAAAAAAAAGGAAAAAGAAAACGCATAATCCAAACAGAGTACTACAGTTTAATTCGAAATCTAATATATGTTTGTTCTGCTGGTTATCAACGAGTAACATACTCATAACTTTTTAACCATATCTACAAAAACTATAATTATCTGAATTATTTTGGCATATTTCGTTTACTGTCATAATAACTAGCAAAATCTTTCGCAAGTATTTTAGAAATTGGAACGAGAAGGAATGATATTCGAAGACTGATGATTGAATTTTATTAGGTCATGTCATTTCTATTATTCGCATGATTGTCAGTGCCTATAACAGATTGATCGATTGGATTCATCTCACATACAACGTCCATCTCGCTCTGGGTGTTCGATAGAAAATCCTATTCGAGAGTACGAACACCTTGTCGAATGATATTAATATTTTTATATTATATTCGTTCGCTTATTAAATTTGCGCACAACAATTAATGATGAGAGAGCATTAAATAGAAAAATTTATCGGCAAATATTTAATATCAGAGCATTGAAATTCAAGTTGTTGAATTAAATCATTAAAAATATTTTAATAGATTTTAAAGGAATTACGATAATTAACGTACGGTAAATTGTTAATTATTTTCAATGCGTAGATAGAAATATTTGCGTGGGAAAAAATTGTACAGCATATCAATGCAATTACGTCGAACTTGAAATATAATACATACATTTATACGTCAATCCTAGTATTCGCATGATTAATACCGTATCAATGTCAATATATTCAATAAAAATCGTTCAAAATCCAATCAGATCTAACGTGAAGAAATAAAATGAGAAAAAAAAATACAAAACAATTGTATTTTGGTAAAGAAAACGTTGGAGGTAAAGTAATCGTAGCTCACGTCAAGTTCGGGCGTAAGTAAAAGAGGATTAGGAACGATAATTGGCTCGAAGCCTCGCGCATTCTCCTCTTCCTTCTTCCTCCTCCTACAGCCCACCCAACCGACTTGCTCCTGTCGCTTCGTTTCGGTCTCTTGCGACAGAATTTCGTAGACCAGGGACCAAATTTGATTTGCAAATTCAGTTAGAGGCCTCATCCCTCCCTTCGTCTTCCATCGTTCTTTCTTCCTCTCGTTCGTTCGAAATATACATACGTAGGACACTCAATCTCTCTTTCTCTCTCTCTCTCTCTCTCTCTCTCTCTCTGAACGTTATCCTGTCGCGCTTACTTCGCGTCCTCCAGGATATCCCCTTGGTCCCCACTTCTCACCCCGTGTGACACGAGCTCGAGAAAAGACACGCCACATGAATTTTAATTTGACTTCGCTTGGTTGGCGAGTGCGACGCACTCGGGACGCGTCGTAACGAGCAGCTAAAGTTTTTTGACGAAAAATTAAAAGTTTCCTACACGTTTGTCGAGGCCAGTACCTTCTTTTCTTCTTCTTCTTCTTCTTCTTCTTCTTCTTCTTCTTCTTCTTCTTCTTCTTCTTCATCATCATCATCTTCTTCTTCTTCTTCTCCTGCTTCATCTCGGCATCTCTGTCTAACTCTTATTCTTCCATCCCTTTCTATTTGTTCGTTTTAGCTTTCTCTAGTCTCACCCTGCCGCTTGACTGACGACGGACAAGCTCCATTCACGAACCTCCAATGAGTATCCGGACGTTCTAGTAGTAGAGGGTGAGAGTAGAACTGCGCCGTAATATCTCGTAAAGTAATTACGCTGCCAAGTCGTCAAGGAAGAACCAACTTCCGGAAGACGAGGGAAACGGAAGGAAGAGGAGAAGTTGACTTATTTGCCGTGTGTTAGCACGGCTCCTATCCAATCGCGGAAGTGACATATTTACTGTACCTTCCCAACGTTCCGGAACTTTCTTCTTCTTCTTCTTCATCGTGATACGAAAAGTAACAAAGAGAGCTTTTACCCTACCAAAACTTCTCTTTAAAAGAAGAAGAAGAAGAATCTTATTTTCTTATTAACCCACGGTTCACGTATACACGTTGCTGGTGGCTTTGCAACAAAAGCATCTCGACGTGCGTCGCACGTCTTTATAGCGAAAGGGGTTAGTTAATGGACTCGTTTGAAAAAAGGAAAAAAAGAAAAATCAATTTTTTCGTTTTTGCACAATAGAATGCGCGACGCTTGTGCTTTCAATTGGGTGACTTTACGGAACGAATATTTGGAAGGCAAGTAGCAAGAGAGGTGGTGGTTGCTACAGAGGGAATCGGAAAGAGAGGATACGAAGATAAGGGAGATAAAAATAGAAGGGAAGAAAGAAGGAAGGAAGGAACGAACGAACGAAAGGAAAGAAAAAGGCAGGCACGACGTAAAAGACTTTTGATGTCGTCCCGGTGCAATCTGCCGGTATCCAAGCGAAGCCGGAAGTGCGGAAGCAGGCGCGCGAGCCAACGCGAGCCTGGAGACGAGCAGATTTGCAAACCAGATTGAAATTTTGAAATTTAAATCTCTCTCCCGAGACTTAAGCTTCAAAAGTCCGGAGCCTTCCACAGGGACGGACGTAGGTACTCGAATACTAGCAAGGTCTTACTAATTGCCGGATAATGTTGCTCGGGACAGAGAAATTTCGAGATCAAACGGTTACCTCGCGATTTCACTTATTTTTCCTTTTTTCCTTCTTCTATTATTATTTCTTTTTTATTTCTTTTCTTTTGTGTGCAGCGGCAACAACGGTATCGGTAAATTCCGTTTCTTTTTTGTTCTTTGCATTAATTTAAAAATAATTTCTTACAAAATTTTGTTCTTACAAAATTCTTCTCATCTCAGTAAAAAATTATAAATTACTAATTAATACCAATATTAACAATTTTCCATCCAATCGTTAAACTTTCTCGAGATCTTACCTTCTTCTCGTTGGATTCATCGAGGTGCAAAGTAACTCGTTACTTTACTTTGTTCTTTGAATTGGATAGTTTTCCATTAGCAGTCATAACAACGTCCTTTGGACCGTGCACTACTCGCGGCTGATGAAAACGGAAGAGAGAAGGTGTCACCGGGGCCACAAAGTTCAGTTTGTTTATTCAAGCTACCACGGCGTCATCCCTCTACACCTACCCGCGAAGATTAACCCTCTGTACTGTTCACGTGTATTCGCGTTAATTTACATTTTTATTGCAAAGCGAATTGCCTTTCTTCCCCTCTACTTGTACTAACATTTTTTATTTTTGTTTTTATACTAACATAAGACTATCACACAAACGTAACATTCAGTATAAAAGGATTTTTAAACTTACAGGTTTGGCGTTGAATATTTTAATGCTGAGTTGTAAGTAGACTTACCTGAAATCAAAAAAGAACAAAATCATTAATATACAGTATTCGGTAATAAAAAAATATGAACAAATGTGAAATATATATATATTTGACAAAAGTGAAAAATCGTGTTAAAAATATAAATGCTAGTTAAAGATAAACTGTCCAAATAACCGAGTCAGTATTCATTTAGTGAAATTCTCGAATAAACGAGGAATAACGCCTCAGCGATTAAGTTACAAGGAGGGTAGCACGGCTGAGCCTATTGGATATATCGAGTAGCGGTTGATACGATATAGAAACTCTCTTCGAGTAAGCAGTGCCTGCCTATAGGGGCTACAACCATAACGGAGTATAATTCAGTCTGGTTCTGGTATGTATAGTGCCTACTCCATTCTCTGGCAATGCACCGTGCACGCTCCCTGTATCCTGGCACAACGGAGCGCCGTAATGCATTATACCTGAGTAGGACACCGTTTATATACCCTACATAGGTGAAGATATATAATGTATCAGACAGCACATGTTCGCCCAGTCGAGTCTCCTTCGCACTGTCAGAAGCTAGAATTTCATTAAAGGCCACGAACACCACCTACATTCTCAGGTCTTTACGAAAGGCAAAGTGCTTCTAGCAACGTTTCGAACTACTACTCGTAGACATCACTAGAACAATTCCTGATCATGTTTTTTTTTTTGTTATAGTGTTCACAGAAAACAGTGACCAAGGTTAGACCAGGTAGAATTTTTGAAAAAGTGTGACATATTTACATATTAGTGTATGTTGTTATATTAAAGGAAGAGAAGAGAGAGACTGTAGAAATAAATTATGCAAGATTGAGGTAGGGGTAAATGATGATGTCGAAGTTTTCAACCGATAAGCCTGTCGTTTTTGCATTTTATATTTCAACGTTTTCTCTCTCACTACAGTATAAAATGGAGAAACAGGCTTCTCATTTATCTTGTTCGGTATCACGTTGCATCCCGACAAATGCAACACCGCTGGGAGAACACACTGCTGGATAAACTTTCGAAGAAACGACGAAAATACGTCAAACAAACGCTCGGGGGAAATGCGAGAGTATAGAAGGAGAGTCGATGAGAGAATTTTATAACGAAATAATAAAAAGCTTGCGAAATGGTGAAGCGATCCGTGCTTAAAAAATTCAAGAAAGAAAGAGGGAGGGAGAGAGAGAGGAAAGAATCATCAGAAATTCAACGGAATACGAAAAGAAATTAGGATTGGGCACGATCATCAGTCTTACAGTGGATGATCCCGCATAGAGAGGGTGCCGGTACGAAAATTGACGCGAAAGTGTCTCCATCGAGATAAATATCGAAGATTATTTTCAAAGATATACATAAATTCCAATATTATCCGCCGATGAACGATATTCGAAGCGGGCAGGTGTGCATTGTTGCGATGAAAAATGACGTTCCGCAACCAATAGAGGCGATTCAGAATACAAAGGGATATTCTTATTCCTGCCTCGCACTTTTGGAGGGTTTTAAAGGGCTCCCTTCGTAATACGCGCACAGGCTCACGTCTACAAACTTGTGTTCGCGTTTACGGGCCTTTCATGTGTATTTGTGTCGCATATACCAGCACGTTACATTTTACCCGTTTGCTACTCCCAACGTAAATCTTTGCTTCCATCCACGTCAATCGAAAAAGGATAGAGGCGAGCGGAAATTACGAAACGTCGGTGAACGCGGCACGAGCTTCTAGTCGATAGGTATTTCCACATCAGCGAAAAATACGTTACAAATCTAACTTTAACCTCCTTGGGATTCCGGTCACGCAGCCTAGTACGAAGATATATATCTTACATCGAACGACGCGACGACCTCCCCCAAATCCACCCCACCAAATCCCTCCCCGTTCCCCGCTTTTTACGCGTACCTTCTCTTATTCTACCTTTCTCGCAGCCCTTTATCCTCGTTAGACCTATAGCATCCTACTGCTAAAGTAACACACGCATACTAGACAAATTTACAGATACATTATCACGAAATAAGAACAAATGATGATCATGCAAATATATTACGTTTCCTTGACCACTATTTTGACTAACTAATGTACTTCCACCTCTCCAAATTGTCGACGTACTTGCAAACTATCATAGACGCTTAAGCTGAAGATAATTGATCTATGAATATACAAAAGCTTATAACTTTTTGACTACTTAATTTATCATTAACTAGTACATTCAAAAGAGGTATTCACCGTGGACGAATCTAATAGAATATGGAATTATAAGCTTCTTTAAGATGATTAAGTAGTCGCAGAGGACAAGGACATTACTGAGAAGAATACTTTAGGTGCTCTTTGTGATAAAGATTTTCTAATAATTACTTTAAAATCGATACTTACAAAGAAACGAAGCATACATCTCATTTTTAACACGTTTTGCATACATAAATGAAGTATAATTCCGAGAGCAACTCTAAAAAAAAAAAAAAAAAAAAACAATAAGAGGCTAAAATAAAGTGACTACATTTTTCTTAAAGAGTTATAGTATTAAACTAAAAAATAAATTTCTGACAAATGTCAAAATGTCGATAAACTCACGTACTGCGGTACAATGATTATTTTAAAGATATGTTTACACGTCACTTTTTGAAACTGTTAAACAACGTCACTCAAATCTTACGATAGTTGTGAGAGATATCGTCTTGGATAAAACGAATAACAAAATGAAATATTATAAATTTAGAGAGCACGGAAATATGGGTATCCTTGGGAGCTTCGATTACCGGCTCTGAAAACTTCTTCATGGAGTAGAGAAAGAGAGTAGCGGCAACAGGTTAGAGCGGCACGCGCTAAGCACGTCGAAGAGACCGAACTTGTCACGTGTGCGTGCACCAACTCGTTCGCGTATTCCTACTTTTCACACCCTCACGCGCATTATATCTTTCCCCTTTTTATTTTTTTCTCTTATGTTTTCTCAACAGTTGTCCTCTCGCGTTTAAATATAACAAAAGAAAAGAAGAAATGGTATCTAACCTATGATCCATAGACCGAATTCGCAGTCCAGCTGGGCGAGAAGCCACGCTCTGCGCCGTCTCCAGTAGTTCTGTACCGGAGTTTCTTGATATAGAAAGATAAGGAGAGAAAGAGTGAAAGGCAAAGATATATATATATATAAAGGGAGAAAGAGAGAGAGAGAGAGAGAGAGAGGCAGGCACGTTATTTATTGTCCTCTCTTGAGTGTAGGGTAGGACGAATGACAAAGATCCGTTTCCACTAGGTCCTTCGTAATTCAAAGGATGTTGCAATAGTGCGAGCAGTACAGCATCGGTGCAATGTCCTCTTCGTTCCAAATCTTCCCGCCAACACTCTATATATGTGTAACAGATATATACATATATTTTATGTCCACGCGTTTTCCGTAGTGTCCCAAAATGTGAGCGCGAAAAACTTGCTCTCGACGTTAGTAACGACGACACACGGTATAATATTCCTCGGAAGAATTTTTTTATCTATGAGTATGTATGTATATATATATACATATAATATATGTGTATCTGTATATATGTATATATATACATATATGTATATGTGTGTGTATATATAGAGAGAGAAAGGTTTTATTGAGTTAACGGTTCATTCGTAAAATGCTGACGCGAAGTAATATATAAGAATAAGGGTAAAAGCGCGCGCGCGAGCGCGGCGTGCCGTGTAGTCGGATAGAGATGACTGGCAAGGAACCGACTCGTAGTCGGTGGCTGTACGCTCGTCTCGGCTCGCGGTCGTGGCCGTGGGGATCGCTACTGGCTGGCAAACGTGCGCGCGAGAGGGAAACGGGTTCTCTCGTGTGCGCCTTTCTAAGGGAGAGGGAGAGAGAGAAAGTTTTGGTAGGAGGCTCGCGCCCACTCTCTCGCGAATGTTCGCTGGTGGTAGGGTAGAGAGGAGATCTCATAACGAACCGGAGGCCACGGCCGAGCTGAGCCGAGCATCGAGCCGAAGCGTCAAAGAGAACAGGAGAGAGAGAAGGGATGATGCCGGTGGTGGTCTAAGGGAAGTAGCAACAGGCGGTAGCTACCCCTCTCTCGGTTTCGCGCGCGCGCTACGCTCGACGCTCTGACGTCACAGCGTCGTGACGTAGGCGTGGTCACGGATGCGCACTAACACCTCACCTATCACCGTTGTCATAGTGACTGCTTCGCCTAACCCTCGCCTATACCCTACTACCTCTCCTCCCCACGTCGACTCAACGAATCCATCCTCTATCTCCTCTCTCCTGTTTTGCCGATCTCACACGGGGACGTTAAGAGAAAACGCGAACGTGCGCCTGAACAGCACATACCTCGAAGAGCTACAGAGTCACGCGATGGAGAGAGAAACGTGTACTTGCGTGCGTACCTGCGTGCATACCTGCGTGCGTACCTTCGTGGCTACCTGCGTGCGTACCTGCGTGCGTGCTTGCTTGCTTACCTACCTACTTGCTTGCCTGCCTGCCTGCCTGCCTTTCTGCCTGCGTGCTTGCGCGCGCGCCCGCGCGCCCGCGCACCCTCGTTGTCACGGTAACCGTGCTTCAAAACAAGCCTGCGCGTTTTTCAATTCGAATGCACTCGCTGGGAAGTGATGAGGTTATAATGAAGTCTCTGCCTGGCCTGCCTCTGCGTTTCTCTCGCCACTCGCACCCCCCTCCCAGACCTTGCCTCTTTCTCTTTCATCCTCCCCGATTCTCTGCCATCTCGCTTTTTCCTTTACTATTGCGTTGCGTAACGTGCATCACCACCATCGTGTCTCGCATCGACGAGCGTGTAACTTTCCGAGAAACGATGGAAGCTAGACAAGGAAAGCTTCGCGTATTGTACCAACTTTTGTGAATCGACGAATACCCCCTCCCCTAGCCCGACCTTCCTCCTTCCCGACTCATCCTTTTTTCCCTCTCCCCTTTTTCTCCATCACCAGACGGAATCATGCTTTCTTTCAAATGAAAGGATTTACGTAACTTTTGTTGATCGATCAAACAACGTTTGATGCTTTGTTAAAAGAGAGACGAATATTTTCTTAGCTTTACATTGAACATGGTTTCGCTTTGACGAGAGGATAAACAATCAATTTTTTATCCAATTTTTTTATAATCCTACATGAACATTCGAAACAAGGACTACCCTTTTATCGAAACCACAGATTTTCTATTTACTTTTCCGCCTATAATGAGAGTTTTTAATTATCTTTAATTCGCAACAAATCGACTCTGTAGATGTGACGAGGACCACAGCAAAATTCGGTGTCGTTAACGAAATAATGGAAATTAATTTTGATTAGTGCTTCGTTTTACCGAATCAATCGAGCTGCTCTCGGGAAAGCAATTCAATTCTACCATTATAGATTCGTATGAACGACCAATACGCACACGCAATAATTTCATTTTCAAATCCGGTCTTTGTGATGACACAGATTAAGTCAGATTTCGAATGTTCAAAAGATCTAGTTCTAAAGACAGTTAATACTAATGTTTTTAAAATCATGATTATATCTTGCATCCCTAAAAATAAGATCTCACTTTCTACCTTATTTTTCTTATACCCGTTGATCAAAGCCGTAGTGGGGTGAAAATATTTCGCAGCTTATCGAGCAACGTTCTATTTTTAACTTAGAATCTAAAGCTTGCACATACATTTTTTTATTTCATTTGATAGTTTTCACATGTTTTGGAATAAACCAACCTATCGCACAGTAATTTACAATAATAATGATTATATGCATTTATGATCTCTTTTTCTTTCTTGTTCTGTCTCTTCCACCCTTTCCTTTCTCTCTCTCTCTCTCTCTCTCTGTCTCTGCATCTTCCTTTATCTATCCTCGACCTAATTATGTTCATGTAATGTGACCTCCTTCTCTCAGAGAAACGATAGACGAGACATACTTGGCAAGTGCTTCCACAAATTAAGTTACTAAGGAACTTTCTAATTAGACGCATAATTACAACATTATTTGAGGCAGCGCGTACGAAGAAGAGAGTATACTCGAACAGCTTAAATAACAAAACAGAATTTCTGAGAAAAATGTTCCCTATATTTTTACAGCAAATTACGTCAAATGTTAAAAATATTAGTGATTTCAAAAATGCAAGCTCGAAACTTATTATCAACGATATTATTTTTATATAATATATAAAATTTTGCTCGTATTCCATATATTATATTAGTCTGTTCAAAAAACAAAACAAAAAAAGGAAAAAAGAATACATTTTTCTGTCCTATTAAAGTAGCGAAAAATTGTTGAGAAAAAAAACAGAATTCCTTCATAAGAATAAACGTTTTATTCTTAATACGTGCCTTATTGCACGCGGATAGACTAATTACACTTTAGCGATTCTCTAGTGGACTGCGAGTGTAAGAGAATTGGATGAAGAGGGTGAGTATGAATAACACAACTGAAAATATGAGAAAGAAAAAAAGAGAAAGACGTACACACCGTGTACGAGCGGATTGAAAGAACTCTTCTATAACGCTCAGAAAGAGTTAGGACGAAATATGCGATTCTACATTCGTGAAATTGAGTTTTAAAATGTTTGATGTTAATTGATGTTATGTTAATGATCGTGTAGCAAATAATGAGACAGAAGCGGACTTAAAATCCTGACTCTCGTTCGTTGAACTGTTTGCGAGTCATTCTTTTATATAATTTTTATTTTCCGTTCTTTCTTCCTTCCCTTCTTCCTTTCTCTCTTTCTCTTTCTAACTCTCTTCATCTCTTTATCAATTCTCAATATTAAAATGGCAAGCTCATTCATGAAATACGAATTAAGTTGATACGAGTTTAAGAAACACGAAGTTAACTAAACTTAAGTTACTATATAACTATTTTATGTATCGAGACAAATTGTTTAATGAGGCTTTATTTAAAGTGGATCATAGTATATTATGCGAAGAGAATAGGATCAGAGAGAGGAAGAAAAGAAAGAAGAGGAAGAGTTTGTGGTAAAGGAGAGATATACTGGTACAAATGGTTTAGCCTCTTCAAAGGCAACTATCTCATTAGTAATTCCGATCGATAACAGAGAAGATTCCTTCCGCACGACAAATTCCTATTTGACAAATTAATTCCTTCGAAATAGCGATAAATTTGCGATTCAGCCGTGATCGTACGTGACCGACGAGCAGTCCTATGTACAAACCTACGTATTTGCGCGTATATCAAAGCAAGCGAACAGTATGAGACAATGAGACACGTATGACGGAAGAAGATAAGGATCAAAAGCAGAAACAGCGAGTCAGAGGCAAAGAGAGATTGAGAAGGATCTAAAGGGGAAGAGTTTATACAAAGCAGAATCCAAATATTCGCGACCGAATTTCGTGGAATATCCCAAGTGAAAAGGATCTACCCACCATAGCACATCTCTCATAGGTTTCCGTTACTTTTCCACACTTGTTAGCAGAACTTCCGAGATTCATCATTAGTTGCAATTTTCCTCATGGAAATCCTTCTAGCATCGAAGCATTATTGTTCGTCTCATTCTGCCAGGTTTGACGTACAAAGGTGCTATACTCTCTGATAGGTTAGAATACCAAGAATACAGAGAGAGAGAGAGAGAGAGACAGTGTGTGTGTGTGTGTGTGAGAGCGAGGAAGAGATAGAGGAAGCAGCAAGGTTTCGATCACATAGATCATAGTTTCATGATTCCACCACGAACATTGTTTCCCATGAGCGCATTGTTTACAAGTCCACACATAGAGAACGCAGATGCATTTACAATCTACGGATTTACTCGAGCATACAATCTCTCTAGCAACCCCTTCATCGACACGATCGTTTACGGCGTACATACGCTTGGTTGCTACTGTTGCTACTATTGCTGCTGCTGCTGCTGCTGCTGTTACTGCTACTGCAGCTTCTGCGATCCCAAATGTACTTGTGGTCATACGGAGATGGGTGGGTGTCAGGGTATACTTACCGATCCTTATCCTATATAATCGGATAACTCTCGTATCTTTGTTAGATTAAATTTTGTCTATTCATTTTAATTAACATCGATTACTATGACTTTGAACAAAGTCTTACACCATATTGCATTTATTATTTATAAATCTAAATATAAAATTACATTGATTGGGAATTTGTTAAAATGTTCAAATGTTCAATGAGCTTACGTTCAAACGACGAACGCACCGTTGCAGTTCTCAGGTAGCGTCTTAGCTTCAAAGGAATGTCGAAGTAACTGTAGTACTTTGTGGAAAGAGGAAATGACGCGTCATTGTCGAAAATTAATGAACTTTTCCACCCCTACAGAGCATCGAATAGGAACCTTCGGAAATAGCGCATTCCGTTGTTGATGACTGACGGACGTCCAATCACTGGGATGACAGTCAACTCACGTGATCTCGCATGCGTACTATTCAGATATTCGCGCATTTTTCTTCCCAGGAATTTCAATTTCTTTCGATCATTTAAGCCGGTTTCGAAGAACCAAAAGGAACCGAAAATATCTCGACATCTACGAAAAAAAAAACATTTTCTTTTCTTTCACAATATCCGATCGTCTTCATCAATGTTTTTTTCAAAACCTTTCCAGATCATTTGTTTAAATAACTCGCTAGATTTCCGCTACATTGTTTAACTTTAAATTAAGCATTGTACACGTTATTTATCTAGATCATAATTCAAGTTAGGATATTAAATAAATTTGGATATTAACCCTTTGCAGTCTAGGTTGATAATAACGATATAAAGGGTAGATGAAGGTAGATAAATCATTAGAAAAAGAAAGAAAATAGCAAAAAAGGAAAAGAGAGAGAGAGAAGGGGTTTTGTCGTTATTCTGCTACGACTGAACTTAATTCTGTAATTCGATCGGCCGCACCGGAGGAAACCAACCGGCGGTTCTATCTGGTAAACCCCATTACCTTCCCGAACGACTGTGGTTACTTGTCAAGGCTAAGTTACGAGAGAGAAATCGAAGAGAAAAGGAAACTAAAGAGAAGAGAAGAGATGAGAAGAAGGATGATGTAGATAAAAGACGAGCAGAAATGGAGACAAGGAAAAAAGAAAACGGGCAGAAGGGTAATGAATAAGAAGAACGAAAAGAAAGATGAGAGAGAGAAAGAAAAAAAGAGGATAAAGAAACGATGAAGGATAATATATAAGAAAGTATAAGAAGAGTAAAGCAATTAGCTCGAAAGAAACCTGACGAGTGAGCCGAAAGAGGAAGGTAGAAAAAATGAAATTTCGTTCAGCCCACCGGCAGCAGAAAAGCAGCCCCTTTTCTAAAAGAAGGTTCGGCTGGTGTCTACGGTACGATGACAACGACGACAACGATGACATCGACATCGGCATCGGATTAGCGTAAAATCGAAGGGCGCTGACTTGGTCGCTCGTAAATTGGCTACAAAGTTTGGAGAGGAGAGATACAGTGCTAGCAAAGACAGTCTCGTGGCGTCGCTGCCGGCGGCGAAGCACAAAGGGAATCGATTCTCGCTGAATCGCGATCTACCTTCTCAGCCTCAGCCTCAGCCTCTGCCTCAACCTCAACCCCAACCCTAACCCCAACCCCAACCCATACCTTTCTCCTTTCTACATCCCTTTACCCTGCCCACCCCCATGAACCACGCCATTTTGTCTTTCCGAATCTGTGACCATCAGCATGCAAAGTGGATAAAGTTTCTAGACTACATTTTCCGTTGCCCTCTTTCTTTACTCTCTACCGAATGCCATGGCCCGAGATCTCTTACGTGCTCACCCGCCACCATCGTCCTCTTTCGGTTCTCTCATATCGCTTCGATCGTATTCAAGATTGTTTCCCCGCACCTTCTGAATCTCTACCGAGTGTTCTTCTTTGCGTTTTGCGATCCCTTCTTCTATTCTTTTTCTTTTTTTATTTCTTTTTCTATTTTTCCACGTGCCTTCTCTCACTTTGAATTTTACGCCGCATCGAATGCAAGAAATACATAGACTTTTCTTGGATTCGACCGATAATACTCTAAGACAATCATGGTAACGTGGTACCTTTACCAGCAACCCGGAGAACGTACGTATAATTTTGAAATTCAATCGAAAAATATACTTTCCAGAGTCACCTAGAAATATTCTTCGATTATCTCGGATAATTTAATAATATTATTCTTTTGTCTTTTTTATTTTTTATAGAAAGACAACGTTGGAATTATCGAAATATGGATGCGACGAAAAATCCGTAGTTTTAAGAAGCCATTGACCGACCTGCAAAACTTTCTTCTGACCCATCTTTTTTCTACTTTTTCTTTTGCTATCCTTTTATTGACATCCTTTTTTTGTTTCTTTCCATCTTTCCCTAGAAACCTGGAGAAAAGCATTAACGCTTATACTATTTTCTTTCTCTCACCTCGTGACACCTTCCATTCTCGTTTGAAAAACAACAAGAGAAAGGCAGTACATTCAACGCTAATGAAATAAGTCCTTGTCTAAAAGCATACTACACCGCAATGCTGACGGTGAGTGTGCCTGTATTGTCTCTCTGGTCAGAGAGACATAGACGGTAGACTATCGATAACGATCTGTCGACAACGAGTCGATGATACTTGAGAACTATCGAACTCTGGACTATGAATAGCTGACAGAGTATCGATGAAACTATCGGTGATATGGAGAAAGCGAGATAGAGATACATTGAGTTATTAAATACAAATGAGTAACACGCGTGTAGTTTTGGGGGTGAGTTATATTTTGTTAGGAACATTGACGAAAACCTTTTAGTCTACAATTGATTTGAAGAGAGCAAAGAATGAGAAAAATATAGCCGCTAACTCGATTCACGCAGCAGACACGTACACGTGTATTTTTGTCGTTTTTTTCCTTCGAGGTAAAATGAGATACTGGCTTACACGATCGTACAAGAATCGTTGGATTTAGCTGTTCTCAGGAGACGATCGAAAGCTAAACGGTCGGGTCCTAAACTAAAACGGTTCGACGCCATTCTTGGAGCAATCTTTCACCGTGTATCCGAATGAAGAGAAAGGAGAGACAGTTCGGAGAGTAAAAGAAGCGACAGAAGGAAAAAAAGCAAAGAAAAAGTAGGAAATTGGAGTTGGCGAGGTGTGCAGGTAAGAGTTATATCCCCCTATATCACGGTATCTGGATCCCGGCTGAACCTCGAGACACGTTATTCAATTACTGGCTGAGAGGTGCAGCGTAGATCCAGGCACCCTCGAAAAGCCCTGCTTCTGTCTTCCGACAGAGCCAACCTCCTACCACCTCTTATTCCTTCTCTTTCTTCCACCTTACAGTCTTGCCAAGATGGAATCATAGAAAGACAAAATCTAGTTGCCCTCTTCTTAGTAATACTCCTTTCCTCTCGTTTCTTCAGAATTTTTCTAAAAAGAATTCTGTGAATCGGTAGAAACGACTATGGTTCAACCTGCTGATGGAACTAAAATCTTTCTATATATGTTTTTATACAACGCTTGAGTATCTGTGCAAACTGTAAAAGTGAGGAAGAGAGAGAGAAAGAGAGAGAGAGAGAGAGAGTAAGATACCTTCGAGAGGTCGATATATTGAGTTATAGGTTGCGTGCTTCTGATTGAGGGCGACTTCGGGACATGGATTACGCAGTAACTATCGCTAAGAGGATCTTGCGTCTTGACGCACCACGTTGGAACTCCTCTTTAGTCGGTAAAATTTGTAACTTTTGAAGCATCTCCTGGAATCGCAAACTCACGTCCCCTGACTTTCGGGATCTCTTGTGGGAATCAAAACTATTTAATACGTCCCTCACCAATGTTGTAATTATTAACCTGTGTACTGTATCCGATTCAAGATGCACCAAAGCAACTACCACCCCTTTTCAAATTATTTCTCTTTTTTTCAAATTTCATTTTATGTAATACGTTTGTGATGAAACGCTATCATTACATTTACATACTACTGATATTCTTTTATACGTAAATAATTAAACAGTGCAAATGTGTAATTCCATCGTTAATAATAATTACTAATCGAAACGTAAATGAATCATCGAAGGTAAAGAGAAACGCGACGCGTCTTTTGAGATTCGATACATACGAGAAAATATTTGATCGATAAAGCACATTCGAATACGATGTATGTAACGCAGTAATTTTATCCTTAATAACATAAATGCCAGGAGTCTCACGGAAGTAGGCAGTATACACGATCAAACAAAAAAAAAAAACAACAAATGGGAATAAGGAATTTTTAAAATTTCCATCCATTACCATCTCGCTCGGCATCGAATTGTCGAAAATTTTATCCATGTTCAATCATTCGTTTGTTAATTGGCTTTGCCCTCACTCAAAGCCGTTCGGTACAAAGTGAATATTTTCAATAAAGTGTCGCTGGGAACATTCGACGTTTATAAAATTTATCTCGACGTGAAACGAAATGAAATATATGCTCGTCTGTAATGTGACAGATTACACGCGTAACTTCTGTAATATAATAAATATTACATTATTAATTTTTTTTTTTTTTTTTTAAGTGAAAACTTCTTTAGAATAGGAGTAAATTCAAAAAAGCGAACGAAAATCGATGAAACGCGCCGATGAAATGGCCTAAAACCCAAAACTGAAAACCAATTTAGATATTATCCTTAAAATTAAGGAGAGAATTACTTATAAACAAACGAAACTATAAATGTTTAAATTATAGGAGATAGACAGAAAAAATGTGCAATTAATTTTAACCTTTAAATTAACTAGTTAACTGCGTTCAACGTGTATAAACGTCGATTCAAAAATGTTAATAGTAAACTTTTTTAACAATGAATTGTTCATTTCTGTATAGAATAGAAATGTAGTCCTTTTTTCTTTTGCTTAATATTTATCAAAAAATTTATAATAGGAGCATTTGTTTTACATTCAACGAATATCGATCGAAAGACTCGTCATTGGTAGATTTTAATTACGCATGATGTAAGATATTTTTCAAACTAAATTCCATAGTTAACTTGTTAAAAAAACGTAGACGTACCGTTTATAAAAAAACTATATACTAATTTTGTCCATGAATAACAAAATATCTACTTTATAGAGGATCATTTTAATGGAGTAGAAAAAAAAAGGAAAAAAAAAAAAAGTAGAAAATTTTCAAATAACCTTCCAATCGGATAAACGCTAAATTATTCTGATTTGCGCCGTAATACCGTTCTGTCAACAGAGTCCTACTTTTTTTCCTCCAACTAACAAATCTGAGGAGTCGTTAAGATGGTAAAGTTTCCAGCAGGGTAACACGATCTCAGCAAGAAATTTCCTTCCTATTTTTCTCAGCATATTTTCTCGTCGAACTACGAACTTTTCGTTTCTAGTTTCACAGCTTTGATTCTTTTTTTTCATGTTCGCTAATTAAAATTTTATTATCCTTAATTATATTAAAAAGAACCCATTCAAACGAAGATAATTGTAATGTTAACTTCATAAAAAAATAAAAAAAATAAAAAAACATTAAAGAAAATGTCTACCATGGTAAGACAGTTGTGATAGCTGGTATGAAACAACTCTTTGGTGTGGGTCTGTATGGATTGATGTTATTAGTAAGGCGTCTTCGGTAGTGTAAACTCCAAGAAGCAAGCCGGAACCGCAGGAACCACTGTACATAACTCGAGGAGTCTGAAATGGTATACAGAAGAGTGATAGTCGGAAATTTTGACGCTGTATAATTTGGTTATGTCGTGTTATCGTAACGACATTAATTGCTTTTTCATGAGAATTCGATTAGAACAATGTAGAAATAATGTTATTATTTTGTATTTCAACTAATTCAATTATTAAACCAATGTTAAAAGATTACATTTATATATAAAAAAAAAAAACGGAGATAGAGATTTGTCGATATCCTGAATAAGAAAGTCATTCAATATTGGTCATATCTCGAAAAGTGTATTTGAATTCCGACGAATAGAAGATAGGAAATCGAGCGTGATATCGTTTGGGTGTAGGCGTGAAATTATCCCGTTATTGCATAAATGCATAGGTAGTCGAGGAGTGACGAGCTGCGAAAAGAAACCCCTATAGAGAAAAAGAGTAGTCGCCGGAGTTGAGCACTTTGTCAGGTTTTTCCTGAAATATGGAGAAGGTTCCATGTGTTTTCGTTGCTCCCTTTTACAGCTAAGGAAGAAGTAGAGAGGACTTCTTACATATCGCTTCGGCACTGCATAAATGTATACTGCTATTCTTACGAATTCACCCTCGTCCTTTACTTTGGAATGCTTGAAAAATATATAGTACCGTCAGCTTACTTTAGTTTTCAATATCTTAATATTTTTACAAACATTATTTCTCTTGTAACACAAATTTTAGAAAGGAGCAACACTTTGTCTCTTTATTTTTAATCAGGTAAATGAGTTTAACTTCAAAGATTTCAACTTAAACAATCAAAAATTTAATTCATACATATTACAGTACTGTGTCCAATTTACCTTAATTGATTGATGATTAATTGAAGTAAATGTTAATTATAATCCAGGAGCACTGAGTATTAGTTTTACGTACCGTCGTATTCGAAATTAACCGCTGTACTGGCTCGTTGTCCTCTGTAGAGGTTCTTCTATTAAAAGATGTTTATGTTGCTTTCCCTAGCTAATACACTTATGTATAATGAAGTTAATATGGCTAGTAAATAATACTCCTTCTTTTGAAAGACATATATGTAAATAATGTTGAATAAAAGAAAATTAATAGAAGATAACGAGCTAGTACATATAAGGGGGATTTTGAAGAAGACAGTTAACCATATATTTACATATATTCCATATTTTTAAATAACATTATATATTTCCATTAATTAATTAATTAACTGCTGTTTCATCGATTAATCGATTATATTATATTGTACGAGGTATGTTATATTCCTACTTATTCTTTCATGAACAAACACATATATCGTTATAATTATCGATACTCATATTATACATACATGCATGTTCACACACTCACCAAAATTAACACTACTAGAAACCTTCTATAATTTAGTCCAACTTTCGATTCGAATGTGAATTTTATCTCTCTCTTTCTACTTCATCAAATTTTATTATTATCGTTGTTTAAGGAATTTCACTGAAAAAAGTCACACAAATATAAATTGTCTCGAGACAATTTGAAAATATTCAATTTATTAGTTATGTTAGATATAAACAGTTATGGATCCAAGCGAGTATTTTTATTGTCTTCATCGTCGGCGAGAGTTCATTTGCCGGTTGCACATAAGAATTGGACGATGGGAGGAAAGAAGAAACGGAAAAGCGTCGTGTTCTTTCGAATAGCTACCGTGTGGACAAACCTCAGCGTGCACTTAAGTGATTGAACGTACACATTGTGGCTTTTCCGATCGAATTGGGGACGCAACATTGCTCGTTCTCCGGTGGATGCACCGTGCGAGAATTCACTTTAGTGTTTGCAAGGATGAAACGTAATCATCGTTGTCGAGAGCGCAACAGCGTCGACGATTTCGTTTTGGTAGCAATAATTTCAAATATACGATGGTCCTCCTTCAATTTAATAAGTTCGTTTTTTACATCAAATATTTTTAAAAAATTACAAACTTTAGAAATATTTTTATCCACGATATTACAAGCGCACACTTTTTCAATTCGTCATAGCCAACATTAATATTTGAAAAAATGTAATTACTACATATTTTTACGTATAAAATTATTAAAAAAAAACTTCATAATTTCATAATGTAAGTAAGAAGATAAATAAACCATCATTGGAAATATTTAAGTCAAATTGAGAGAGGATTTAATAATTTTTTAAACGAGTTTTTATGTAAATCCAACTCCATTTTACCAAGATTGCTTAACCAATTTCGAGATTTGAAATCCATCATATTTTCGCAGAGTTAAAACCAAGCTGACCTATGACTTTACTGAAACATCGCTGACGTGATAAAACTTCAATCGCAAGGCACAAGTATTTTTTTAAATTTTCTCTCTTTTCTCTCTCGTTTTTTTTACGTTGATAGAACAAAAGATAGAATGGAATTAACTTTTTGTTTCACTATAACTCGCTGTGTAAGCACCAATAAAACTCTTATCGTACGTATGTACGTAGGTATCTATGAGTATTTTGAAAATACAATCATTTCCATCGAAGCTCATTTAAATCGCACCGTATCGAAATTCGAACTCATTTAAATATCATCGATCGAGAGTGTGTTACTAGGAGTTGCGACGTATGTGATAATGCGATTTTCTCTGTATAAATATAAAAACATTTGTGGTAAACTGTTATAAAAATATACAATAGATATAGTATATACAGATACACGTATTAACGCATATGAAT
Organism: Polistes dominula; assembly: GCF_049000335.1. NCBI lineage: Eukaryota > Metazoa > Arthropoda > Insecta > Hymenoptera > Vespidae > Polistes > Polistes dominula. Next base: position 3,861,254 of record NW_028300906.1, on the reverse strand, counting down.
CGAACTTTACAACGAACGACAGAAAAACAATATAGAAAACAAGCGATTCGGAAAAGTGATTTTAATGGAGAACAAATTCGTTTCCCTTGAGTGAGATAGAATAACGTATATAGAAATCCCTGTGGATAAGGAATAACCCATTCTCATCGCGTACAAGATACTGGAAAACGTTTGCTCGTTGTAAAAACGTGTCTCTCTCTTTCTATATCGACAGAAATAATGACAGGTCGACATTGAAGTCTCGAGAAAATGTATGCGAGAATGTGTGTGTGTGTGTGTGTAAGTGAAAGAAAGAGAAAATAAAATATGAACGAACCGAAAGTAAAATGTTTTTTCGAGAAAAGATCAAATTAGGTATTGCTATAGGTACAAGTTATTGGAGACTTGAATTTGGTGTACAAGATGTATCGGGGATTGCTTCGAGGATAAGAAGCGAGAGAGAGAGAGAGAGAGAGAGAGAAAGTTGAGGAAATTAGGAGAAGGACTTGAGAAGGTTAGAATGCCCCAGTGAACCTTAGAGAGAGTACGAACTGAAATAGAAGGGTATGGGATGGTATGGTGGTTGCAAGCAACGAGAAGGTGCTCTGCTCCGGAAAATGACCTGTCACTCGCGACACGTCCCTTCTTCTAGCTTTCGTGAAGCTTTTCCTTTTCCTTTTTTCTTTTGCTTGTTCTTTACCCTCTCTGCTCATCCTTAGCTTTCCTTCCTTCCCCTAGTTGAGGCAACTTTTTTTTGTTCAAATCCTTGCACGCGCTGTAACGTCTAAGCTTCGACGGTTAGTCTCGTTCGGATATTTCAAGACACATCAATTATGTATAAATAAAAAAAAGAATCGATTATTTGACAGAATTATTTAAATGTTATTTTGTTGTTTTCCATATATACATCATAAAATATATAACTTTTTGAGATTCGTTATTTATCGAAAAAAGAAGGAAGCATTTGTATGTTTAATATTAATGTAAATTTTCTTTTTATCTGTGTTTAGATCGTATTGGATTTCAAATATCATTATAAAACCTAACACAATCTTCTTTCTAATACACGAATGAGTTTATCTTGACTTTAACTGATGCGTAAAGAGTATAGAAATAGTAAAGGAAAGAAAGAGGAATACACTTGAATCAGTCCAAGAGAACATCTTTATTTTCGAAGCAAACAGTAACGAGATCTTATGCGAGCTTGAATTTCTCTTGCTTTTTCCGAAGCACATTTCATGAAATTATCGACAAACAACATCTTTCTTTTAAAAATAGTCGTAGCCATTTTTCTCAAGAAAAATCTTATGAAAGAAGTAACGCAGATAGTTACGATTAAACGTGAAAAATAAAGTTTCTAATAAAAATTTACTTTAATAAGATTTAAGTATCTAATTAGAAAGTCCATTATTTTTTAAAGGATATCGTAGATACGATTAACACAAAACTATATTCTCGTTCAAACTAACCCGAAAATACGACGAACAAATTCACACTTTTATAGGGGAATTTGATTTAAAAGAAAAGCAAAAAGAATATACCACGAAACGTTTACTCTGCAAGTAAAAACGTGAGCTCGTACGCCTTATCGAGGTAGCGCATATACGCCTCATATATCCGACACGTTGTTTACCTTATACGAGACTACACAGTTATTGCTACACAAGCTGCACACGCGCCACCAAGTTTTCCTAAGGCATCCAAAGTCTCGTTGTTGGTTTGTACCTTGCGATCTTGGTGATTGGGGTATTCGGCGGGGGATGCTTACTTTATACGTCACTACTTTCATACAAAGAATAGAAAAAATTGCAATATTCCAGACCAGTCGTGAATATGTTCATCCCAAAAGTTAAGAAACTTTGCATTTGTTTTATATTTCTGTACGTATAATATGGTAACACTGTTTCACCTGAAAAGACTTCAGACACTTTGTATGCAAGCTTTGATAAATTTGTAATCTTTAAACTGTTCTTACATTTATGACATTTATTTATAATAAGATCGCAAGTTAAATAGCTGAAGAGTGATAATAATTGCTTAACTGTACGAAGGGAAATAATCATCCGTATCCTCTGTAAGATCTGTAATGACAATTCAGGAGAGTCTGAGAAAAGACCCTCCCAATCCTGGAAGGGTCCGCCGTGGCTTTTCATTTCCCCCGATGTAATGCCCGTGATAAAGAGACGTTAATGGGAGTAAGTCTACATTCAGCCCTCGCCCTTTGTCTAATAAAACGGCAATCACGCACCGTAATGTTCCTTTCACTTGCATCCGCAAATGCAGGCGCAAGACGAGGACTTTCCCACTTGCCGTCACGTCCTTACCAGGGCTCAAGAACGAATGCTCATTTCTTATTTAAAGCTTCATTCTCCTTTGTCGTTTCGACGCCGGCGTATTTTCCTACTTTTTCCTTCTTTTCTTCGCCACCGTCCTGGACATTTGATGGGACAAAAATGTTTTCCCTAGATAAAAGCTGTCTGAATTTATAAAAAGAAGTAAAGAAGATAGAAGAAATAAAAAAAATAAAAAGAAGAGATTATTTCGATGGTATTTATCATCGACGTTTACGCAATATGACGAAATTTATTAAATCGTAGATAATTATTTGGCAAAATTTTCAAACAAGGAAATAAATAATTTTAAAAAAATATATTTGCATATCTTGTAGATAATTCTTAGATGAGGCACGTGTTATGAAAGAAACAGGAAGACGATGGCGTTGGAACGAAATTCTAGCGCATTCCCGAAGATGTGAAATACCGACAGTATCGTATTTTCGTGGCCTGTACGCGAATGGTATGTCAGAGCAGATCAATACATTCTTGTACGCTTCATCGAATTGACATTGACGCGTGTTACCGGGTGCCGGCACACTCATTCTCTTTCTCACTCACTCACTCACTCACTCACCCACTCACTCACTCACTCACTCACTCTCTGTCTCTTTCTTTCTACCTGACAGGTTCGTGTTTACGCGTTCAACGACGTCCTTCATAATTCCTTAACAATAATGCTGATTGACCTTTCATTTCGAAAGTTGCATTCGCTAGGCAAATTACGTTCTCATTCTTTTCCACTTTCATTCGGTACATGCATGCGAGCTATGAATTTAAATTACCTACGGCATTTCCGATTAAAATTTATATTATTTTCTCAAAAGTTTGTCAATACAAAATATATACTTATTATATTTATTATTTGATAAATTCGGGTTAAATAAAATCGTTCAATGTTCATCCGTAAAAATTATATTGCAAACTTGATACCTAAATATAATACTTCGAATAAGTAATATTGTTGTTATGATGCTAATTATCTACTTGGACAATCAGATAATGAAATAATTTCATTGTGGAAATCGTTGAAGTGAAAAAGTGATTGAAGTAGTAAACGAGACGAGAAGAGAAGAGAGAAAAGAATAAGAAGAAGGTAAAGTGCATCACTTACGAATTGCACTTAGAATCCGTTCGTGCGTTTACCCTCGAGTGTTGTTCTCGCACTTATTTTTTCCCTTTTCCGACACTCCTATGAACTCTCAAAGCCCTCTCTTGTTTTCGAGACACATTTAGGGTGGCACTGGCGCTCTTTATTTTCGCCTGTGAGGGCTCGCCTTTGCCACTGATAACTCTCTTGGGTCCAACGAATAAGGTAAACAGCGGAGTATTCGTGACTACGAAAGAGAAAGAAAGTAAGAGAGAGAGAGAGAGAGAGGGAAGCGGTGCTTAAAAAGAACAATAAAGAAGCGCGAAATAGCTGCAACTGTTTAGACTCCTCGCCTTTTTTATGTTTTACTCCTTCAACGAATCCGAGAACTTCTTTTTCACCGTTGGATACTAATAATTCTTTGAAAAACTACTAGCGAAGCACTCTTCTATCCCCTCCGAACTCGTGCCCTCGCTAAACAAGGGCTGTCGGGTTTTTTTTTCTGAAGATTTTCTATTTTTTTTTTCTTGCTTCGTGTAAAAAAAAAAAGACAAAAAAATTTGCCGAGTACGGTACGAGAAGTTCTTTGAGTTCAAAGTCAATCTCTTCTTTGTAATCATTGTTAAATCTTACTGAATAGAATTATTTCATTTGGTACTCTTAGTTCCTTGAGAAAAAAAAAAGAAGGGAAAATGAAAGAGAAAAAATAAGAGAAGAAAGCTTTATTTGATGACTTTTATATACGCTAAAAGGTAAAGAATAAACATCGATTTACAAGCAGTCAAGAAAAACAGAATGTACGCTTGTTTCGAATAAAATAAAAGGCGATTTAAGGAGATGGAACTTTTTTATCCTATGGTAGACTTTTATTAATTTTAATGATTTCTTTTGATCTTTTGCGCGCGCGTAGGAATTTCATTAAAGTTACATATAACAATTTCTAGAATTATAAAGATGGACTTAATATCTTCTACATTTATCTCTTACCAATTTGCATAATATCACCTGTGGCTTTCTCAGCCAAAAATATATATTACAGACCCGCGAAAAATTCTACGATATATTTCTCAACTTTTTCAAATTTAGTTAGTTACTACCATTACTACCGATAACGAAAGTTTCCCAAAATCATATCGATTTAATAACCCACAAGAAAATGTGATAAATCGTTACGCGTAATAATACTTTTTATTCAGAATATCTGAATGCGTATAAGCTTGGTTTAGTAATGTAAGCTTGGTTGTAAACTTCAATAAAGCTGTAAGTCGGTGAAAGTAAGGGTTAGGGGTGGAAAGAGAAGAAATCGAGAGTAAAAGCGGTGCTTGTACTGATACAAACAACCGTGAGAAAGTATTTACATGTATGAGTGGAAAACAGAAATACGAGAAAAAGAGGCATAGAAGCGAAGAGAAAAGTTTAAAGAGAAGAAGGATGAAGGGGAGGAGACGGGGGAGGAGGAGGAAAGAGAGAGAGATTTGGAGGAGACGATATAGGGAAGAGTCGACGTAAGCGTAGTAAAATCTATCGAATCAGTTTAACGAGTGTACGAGGGTGATAAATCAGTTGTCGTTGTTTTTTCGTCCTACAGGAATGAGAGGGTAAGCAGAGAGGAGAAAGAAGAGGAGCAGAAAGAGGAGGAAGAGGATCGGCAGAGTGCAGTACCGAAGGAGAACGAGGGGGAAAAAGTGGAGATGAAAGTAGGGGAATACGCCACACAATAAAAGCCGTTGCCAGTAGCGAATGGGAGGGCAGATGCATTTTACGAGCTGTAGTGCACCAATGTCACCTTCACCACCGACGACTTTTTTTCTCGTCCCATCTACTATCTCTTCCCTACCCTTTTCCAACCTTTCTCTCTGCTGTTTTTTTCTCTTTACATCTCGAGTTTAGTGCTCTTACGTAAATTTGGACGTACGGGGAGAACGACGGCCGACGAGTTTTGCTTTTAAAATTGCGCCTACGCGTCCAAAACAAATTGATTTTGGTTATTTTCCGATCATGTAACTTGTCGAAGCTTTTACATGGACAATTGATTATTATTGCTATTCCGATACTCTGTATACCGGGTCAGTGCTCGGAGTTTGAATCGATACCATCACTAATTCTATATCCGTCCCTTTCTCTAATCTGAGTTTTGATCAGAGTTCGGCCATCCGTTGGAGCAGATGTAGTTTACTGATTTTTAAATCCTTAGAATTCTGTCCGAGAACAAAGAAACCTTAAAGCTATCAGATAAAACCTTTTGATTCAATATTACATTTATAAAGATAATTGAAAAGCTTTGAAGAAAAATTTAGTTGCATCTATGGATTTTCTTACTTGTTCTAAATGATTTTAAGAATAGGTGAGAAGTTTCCCCTATTATTGAATCTGGCACATATTTTCTTGTCGCACGTTCGCGAGTAAATTTTTCTCCTGAAACTGGTTAACCCTCTTTCAAGGATCTCATAATAAACACCTGTGTCTGGACTGGAAGGAGATAGGACGGTAGTGTAACAGAAGACGATACGCATGTAAATGGCAAACGACGAGGGTCTACGATAGAATCGAAATCGGACCACGTTTCTGTAATATCGAATGCAGACATTTTACGTTCTGTGCGATCTAACCAAAACTTCCTGTGAAAACGTATATTCAGAGAGTAACTGTTACCGGATGCGCGATTAATTTTTATGTTACACCAATTCCATTGCAATTGAACGTATTTTATTCGATTACCGGGTATAGGGAAGAGTAGTGAGCTCGTTACTACACAGTCGGGACACATTTTGTGACTGTCTGTTTTCAAAAACATCGTTCTCTGTCTGTGACAATTGAGCGCCAAGCGCGCGCGATTTTCATTGTGAATTTCATTGCAATTGGCACGCCGACGACTGCGGCGGAGGCTACCAGTGTCTTTGAACCCGTTAATTTCGAGAGGCAGTGTGGTGAAATCGCGACGAATGCCACGCCAATTGAATACGCAGAACCGAAGGAGAAGTGAGATGGATAGATCGCTAGATGAAGAGAGAACGAGAAAGAGAGAGAGAGACAGAGAAAGAGAAAGAGAGAGAGAGAGAGAGAGAGAGAGAGAGAGAGAGTGCTTCGGTTAAATGCACGATTTACGCATCTGGATGGACACGAGTCCCGTCATTGGCTTTATTGCCAGTAAAGGCTATACCGGTGAACGGCTATGGAGTAGCAGGCACCTGTGACGCGTCTGGGAACGCAGTTAAATTGTATGCCATCGTACGAACGCTGCAAATGCGACGGGGGGCTACGAGCACGAGGTTCTTCCCAACTTTTTCCCCAAATAGTAGACTCGTTATACGAGTAGATTCTCCTATAACGTGGTTAATACTTTACGCGTTTTACGAACTATTTTTCTCCTTTAATATGATTTTATTTTTCCTTTTATTTTTTAACTTTTTCTTTTTTTTCCCATTTGTTCTCGAGATGATTTGTAATTACTTCGTGAAAATATATGTATCGATTTTATGTCTATAGTTTGAAAATAAAAAAGGGAACAATTACGAAGGAAAGTAATTAGTAACGTGAAAGACAACAACAAAGTTTTTATATTTCTCGAAATTATCTGTGTGAGTTTATGTAATCAATTTGAGATAGAAAATGATTGTACTAATATACTAGACTAAGGGATTGAGATCAATGGAAACGTTTGAACGAAAGTTTCCTTTCTCCCCTCTCTGTCTCTACGTCTCCCTATGGCTTTGTCAAAAGTTTGCAAGTGAAAGGTTAGTATTTTGAGCATTTAGGTGAATGTAACGTGCGTCTTGTCAATCCTGTGGCACGACGCGTCGTGTATGGGCGTTAGCGTGCACTATCGCTATTCTAAATGCAATATCGGGCTTCATAAAATAGGTGTAAAGCTGTTTGGTCGTCCATTATGTTCGTAGACGGTTGTTGGTAGCAGCTTGTTCTCCACTTTGAACGGGGGTTTAGTTGAGGAAGGCGGTCTTGTCTCAGTGTGTTTGCGTGCACGTGTATGTACGAACGAAAGAGAGAGAGAGAGAGAGAGAGAGAGAGAGAGAGAAAGGGAGAGAAGGAGAAAGAGACTTTTCAGACGGTCAACATTAACAACGGGTTGACTCGAGCACACCCACACAACCATGCTTTTATAGGTTGTAAAGTTATAAACTTTTGTCCGGTTACGCCTCGTAGAAGTATTCCAGTTACCTCGATCATTAAAACGAAAGAGACTAATATTATTAAAGTACTACAATATCCTGTTACATAATTAGACGTGGAGCCGCAAGGATACCATCGACATTTTTTTATTATTATTTCTTCTATACGACTTGGTCCACTTGTTATCGTAGTTTCAATCAGTTATTTGTAAAAAATTGTCTTACAGGGTCATTCAAAAAATAATTGTACTTTGATCATCGTAGTGGTTAGGTTCTTTTGATTATGTTTTTTAATACATCGTTAGATTATTTATAACATTTACATTGTATTTAAGAGAATATTGAAAAGAATTTAAATCCTATAAGCGATATTTCACATTTATTTTATCGATACATATTGAGTGTAATAAAAGAATTGTGAAATATCGAATGAAAGTATTATAACTTAAGAATTAATGATAAGAAAAAACATAGTCGCATGATATATAACATTTACTGGTTCACTTGAAATGTTTCATCTTCATTTTGATCGCTGACAGTTAACTCGAAAATAAAGGCGACCGAGTAATACCGTAAGAAGGAGCGATGAGTAAAAGAAGGTATAGGAAAAAAAGAAGTAAGGTAGGAGGAAGGAAGGAAGGAAGGAAGGAAGGAAGGAAGGAAGGAAGGAAGGAAGGAAAGAAGGAAAAGAGAAAGAAAGCTGAGGAGAGGCATCGATAAATCAATGGAATATGGTAATGCAGCAATTTCAATAATTTAAATATGTATGAAGGAAAATGGAACAATCTGGAAGGCAGGAATCTGCTTGAGTGTGGCACATTGAATCGCGTCTAATGAGACGCCTGCCTTGCGTCCTACAGAAGGGAATAGTCCTGTTATCGTTCAGCACCGATCTTCCACCAACACCCTTCTCGCCATCCCTTCTTTTCTCCTCCTTCACCGCCCCCTTCTGCTCCTACTCTTTCCCACGTTTTCTTTCTTCTTGAAAATCTTTCGTTTTGCTTATGTCAGATAGAGGGAAAGGTGGTAGTATAAATAAAACAAATTCCTAGCATCTCCCAACTCTTCTTCTTCTTCTTCTTCTTTTTACACCCTACGACTTATTCTCTTTTTTTGCCGTCAAATCGTACGGGGAACGTACGGGGAACGTCGTGAAAAGCGCGTAACGTGCCTCGTTATTCCGCACTCTTGCCGCGGTGAACGAAACGACGTTCGAGGTTTGACTGCAGCGTTATATCGACAGAAGAGAGAGGGTAGGAAGAGACGTCACCCGGATATCTGTCAGGAATTGGTTTTCCCGCTGGTGGATAGACTCAAGGATGGCGAGGCTGAACAGAGAGCGTATTCAAAAGACACGATTATAGATAGCAGAAAGGGGGTGGAAGAGAGGACCGACAAGAGTGGAGTTACGAACAAACTTCAATCCGAATCTACAAAAACGTTATGCCACGAAGGGAATCTTTCCCTAGCATACGCAAAAGAGCGCTACCATTTTCTGCCTTTTTCCTTGCTCGTTTCTCTCCTTATCGTGTACTACCTCTTTTAACATTTTTCCTTTTATAAGTTCATCGATAAACGATGATTTTATATCTCTTGCAAATGTTGCAACCTTTAGCGTACGGGGTTTAGTATTTCTCTGCATCGACGTTGAATGACATTCGATATGACATTATTAAGAAAAGATTTTTCTTATTTTACTCATCGTTGAATAACATATGTTTCCTTTAAAGCGTGAAACTTGTTCATCTATGAAATAAGGTAGATTTACATACTTTTATCAAGTATTTTAAGAATAGTTAAAAGCATCTTGTGGAATTTCTGAATGAACTAGTTATTTCGTGAATTAGGAGAATTATACATTTTAAAGGTAACACTCCTGTGATTCGCTTCTACGTATTAACGCAAAAATCACAAAGTCTCACTTTCAAATCATTAGTAGAAAAAAGAATATATACAGATATATTAGTCATGGTCGAGAAAAGATCGATTTTAATTTCTATGAGGTTACAATGGATCCGACGACCAGGTTGCGGTTCACCATCCTCACGTATTCCTCATCCCTTTTGACTTTTCTATCTCGTACATACTCCCGGATGTATATGAAATGTGTCGCATGGCATCCATAAAAATGGTGCAAGCTCAAAATGGATGGGTATTGAATTTTATGAAAATTAAAACCGATTCCGTCGACAGGGCTGCTTCGATATTTCTCTCTCTCACGCACATTCTCTCTCTCTCTCTCTCTCTCCCTTTCCCATGAAAGTATGAACTCGTATCGCGAACGCCGGGAACGTGGAATCACAAATTCGATGGCCGCAATGTAGTTAAAAAATAACAGCAGTTAATTCAACGCAATGGCGGAATTCGATTACAAAGATATCGATTCCCCTCTCCAGTACATATATCGTTTTACTCTCAAATTACGACGGAAACGCGAAACAATGAAATAGAAACGTTTAGAGCATCCTTTTCCATGTCGCATTTATATGAATATAGAGACGACTACATATTTTGCTTAAACGAAACGTAACGTTGAATCATAAAACGTAATATTTTAATCAACGTCGAGGTTAAATATTCCCCTGGATGACTATCGTTTTCCATCGTTTTTAACGGCAGCACGTTTCGACCTGGGCAGTTGTTGAAAATTTACTTTCATAGTGATTTTCTCAAGGATCTCTAATCGCATAAAGGTAGAGAAAGATAGAAAAAGAAAGAAAGATATTAGTACGGTGTAGTACATTTGTTGTATATGTAGAATTGTACATATGTACTTGTGCGTGTATGTGTGTGAGTGTATGCATCTAAATGGGAACATGTGTAGTTATATGCGTGTAAGAGTGAGAGAGCTCCTATCATACAAACTAACGGTACACTATTCGCTCGGAGTCCGGTTGCGCACGTGCTTTGTCCCTTCATGCAATTATTTACAGGTCACGTATTTAAAAGGACGCCTCGAGAGTGTGTCGCCATTGCGCTCAAGATAGAGAGGTAGCAGGCATACACGAGAGATACGTTTCTCTCCGTCAAGCGTCCTTCGTGAGTTTTCCCCGCGGCTGCGGCTTTGCCTTTAATTGCAAACGTGATTGGTCCCAGCCGTGCATTTCATCCCTGCGGTTGATTTTGTCCGGAATGAGGATGTATCTCTGAATGTGCCTCCGGGCAACTTCGCGTGAAATTATTCGATAAGTTCTAGGAGCAACTATGGATTAGAAAGCTTCCGAATTACACGTTAAATCTATTGAACAAAATTTCTTACAGGGACAAATCATTTTTCTTAGAATTATTCGCGCGTGCACGTGTAAGATTGAAAAAGCAAAGGAAAGGAAAGAAAAGGGAATGGAAGGGAAGGGAAGAATGAAAAAGGAAAAACAATTAGACGCGGTAGAAATCGCGAGAAGATAACGGTGGGTGAAAGAAGAAAGGAAGGAAACGAATTCGACGTAAATGGGATCTAGTTTAAATTAGCATTCCCAGCAAGATTCTTCTGTGTTCTTCTACTGGGTTCTCTTGCAAGCGAACGCGCGTCATTCTTTTCGCCTATCTGAAACTAATTTGAGGCCGTCCAAGACGAGGAGTGCGGAGTATCCGGGGAGGGGGGTTTAAGTAATTTAAACGTAGCGTGGTGCAATTAGAAGGAAGCTTTGGTGCTCCAGGGCATTTGAGGAGGGGGTGATTTAGGGATACTATCTTCTGGCGAAGAATAAGAGAGAGAGAGAGAGAGAGAGAGAGAGAGAGGGTTAACTGTAATGTGTATAAGACGTACAGAGAGAAAGAGAGGGAAGAAGAGAAGGAAGAAAAGGCACGGTGGAAAAGGAAGATGGTAGAAAGGAGAATGAGATACCAGACAGGTAACTTCTGCTAAGTTGGCTCACACCTACCCTACTAAGGGAAGAGTAACACAGGAAGAGAAGAGGAGCAAAGGGTCTTGAAATATACGTGCAAGGATGCAAAATTTATGCGTAGCCACACCTGGTTAGTGCTTACATGCGAAATAGTCTCATAAATTTCCATACGAGCAGCCAAACCAGCCTTTAAATCCTAGCGGTGCCGAAAGCCAGAATATTGGTTAACGTCCTCTCTCCTCTCTTTCTCTCTTTCTCTTTCTCTCTCTCTACATATACATCCTCCATCCATTCCCTCTATCTGGCTTTTCCCGATTTTTTATTTGAGCCTGGAGGTCAATGCCAAAATAAAAAAAATCTGAAACACTGAGCAGATTTTCGACTTTTTCAAGCACGTGAACGAATCGATACACGTACTGTATCACATTTATGTATATTATTTCGTTTTTTAATAATTAACTATAATTGACAAACATCTAAGAACAAATATAATTATTTGATATACATGATATGTTGTACTTTAAAAAAAATACTTTTAAATTTATGATCATCAGATTTTTCTTGAAAGTATAACATTCTCGTTACTACAAAGACTGTTACGTATAAGATCGGTAGTTTTCCTGTGTACCGCTAGAAACTTAATCTTCCTTACTTCGAACTTGTTATGCATGACTATCTAAAGAAAAGCAGGAAGATTGAAATATGAGACGGGGCTCCAGTGAAAGGAAGATACGAGTTTTCCACTAATCACTTCTTCTTTGTACGTAGGGTATATAGGTGCATGGATCCTTCATCTTTTAAAGGATGATTATAAGAGACTCACGAAAAAGGGATGGTGGTTGTCGTGCTATCGCATTAAAAAAGTCAAGCGAAAAGAGATCAGAGCAACAAAACATGCAGTGAGTTCTGGCTTCGACATGGGAATCTGTCGATCGCTGTCAACCTACGAGAGGGGTTGCTGTAGAAGAGAGAGAGAGATATATATATAGGGTGGTGTGATTGTGCGGTCAGCACCAGCAATCAATGGCTCTGCATACGGCACGCACGGAATCCGATAACATTGCTTTCCCTTCCCCCCATTTTACTTTTCTTTCAATCCCTCTGAGCACCCAACTCCGTCCGATTCCTCTTATCCAGAGAAGACATGACACGTTCGAATTTTGTCCATGAAGAATAGAAAGAAGGAGAGGCACTAACCCAATTAGCTTACACCTCAACAATAATAAGTACCCTAATATAAAACGATCGAAATCTTTCTTGATTATAACAAATATCATCTATGTTCAGCCAAAAAAGAGATTATTTTTGGTATCCTAATTCCATATCTCATCCACGTGGACATTATATCCGAATTAATAAGATGGAATCGTTGCTATTAGCGAAGATGCAGTGAATCTTGTAATTAACGCTGTAATTTCAGTGACTTGTGAAGTTCACCCAAACACTACTTCACGTCAGTTCGCTTCGTTATTCCAACGAATATGGTAACGACTAATTACTCTTTCGTACTTCTTCCCCCACCATTACTCTCACCTCTCGCCAGCATACTTCCCTAACATACACACTAGTGGTACATTATCTCTTCGCACATTTCTCTGCTATTTTCTCTCCCTTTCATTTCTCTCTTTCTCTCTTTCTCTTTCTCTTTGCTACTTCTTTCTATTATCCTTACGAGAACACGTCAGTCAAGGAGTAACTCATTAAACTTTCGTTCTTCACTCAAGAACACAGTCGACTGTCTTTACTTAGGTACTTTTCGTGGATGATGCGAACAACAGAATATATACCATAAAAAAATGTATCAAACGGTTCCTTAGTTTAACATCTAATTAATTCGAAAGCATCTTTTCTAGAATTTTTTAGAATTCTATTGTTTGAAAAGAACAAGAGAGAAAAAAAGGAAGAGAAAGAGAGAGAGAGAAAGAGAGTAAGTACAAGCTCTCTCGTATCTTCAAAAGAAGCTGTTTTAGCTGCTGAATTAATAAATTGCTTATGAATTTCCTTCCAGCTGTGATCAAAGTCCTCATATACTTATTATACTTGGTCCCCTTTCACAAAACTTTGTCTTTCTTCCATACAACTACTTTTAGAGATATGTAAAATGTCGTTATTGTCGGCAGTAGTTTGCTGTGGGGTATAGAATGAAATCGGAAAAGGGAGATCGAGAGAGGTAATATTGGTAGTATCAATGTCCACCACCAGCAAGTATCACAATTGAGGCTAGCTAGCTAGCTAGCTAGTACTGCCATTGAGAGGAGGTAAAGGAAGAGGTGGAGAGGAACAGCAGTAGGGTTGTTCCGAGCGTAGAGAGATTCACTTTATTGGAGAGTGTTGCCATCGACAGCCTCGCCCTGTTGGTTGTAGGTAGGTAGGTAGGTAGATAGCTAGGTAGGTAGGTAGGTAGTTAGGTAGATAGCTAGGTAGGTAGGTAGGTAGGTAGGTAGGTAGGCAGGTAGGTAGGTAGGTAGGTATACCCTCTCGCGCGGTCCGTTACATTTTCTCTGTTATCGTTGTAGGGGCTCAGAACTAAGCCGTGCGAACAATGGCAGACCCCCATAGCGGATGGCGAGAGAAAGTAAAAATTAACGAGAATTCAAGCTCGGCCGGAGCCATTGAAAAATTGCCCGGCGTGGTCGCGCGGACCTAGCTGTGAGCTACGAAGGAGGAGGTGGCCGCGTAACTACGAGCCGGCCGAGCCCTTTTAGACTTGTCGACGGCCACATTTTTTTCCCTCTTTTTTCTTCTTTTTTTTTTTCCTCGTTTTACCTGCCTTCCTTCCCTTTACTCTTACCTAATATTCGCGTTTTTAACTCGACTTGCTTTATTTTGCAGCACAAATGACGAAACGCTGTGACAACTTCGTTGCGATACCGTCGACTCTATACAGAAAGAGAAAAGAAGAATAAAACGATATAAAATAAAATCTCAAGAGATGAAAATACGAAACCGTCTTCTTGCGTATATTGATTAATGAAGGTATCGGTCTCGTTGCGAGAAAAGAGTCCACAACATCGTTCATCATCGACGTACGTACCAACCTACTACACACCTAACGCTAAATTCTTCGTCTACACCGAGAAAGCGAACCAATAGAACATAACTGGAGATTATTGCGCGAAGAGAAAATGATCGATGAATTCTAGGACGTTGGAAAAGTTCTTACGATTTTTCCACCAGCCAAGATCGCCGAACGAAAATGAACATTAATTGCTTCGCTCATGGAATAACATTCGCAGATAAACTTCTTTAAATTTTCTTTTGAAAATGGATATTTGAAATAATCAGTGATAAGCAATTTTTATTCTACTTTTTGTATTTTCTTTAATTTCAATGTGAAATCGGTCGTAAAAAGATCAGAAGAGGAAATGTAGTTCTTATTTTCTTTTCCTTTATCTTTTTCTTTTTATCAAAAGAGAAGGAAATAAGTTGTTGAAGAAGTGGGGTAGAGGGACTTGTTTGGTGGTTCGTAACTCGAAGGGTAAGCCTGTCCGTAGGACTACTAGCACGTCCTCCCTTGGGAATCCCGCGTATCTGCTTCACGGCACGAGCAAACACGTTGAGATGAAGGAAGTCTGGCTTCCATTTCGCAAGACGCGCCGCAGTGAAGCGAAGTAAATATTGATACAGATCGAACATCTAATCGTTCCGGCCGCCAGTTTACCGACATACAATCCATACATATTCGCGAGGGGTGTTATGGGACTATCATCCTATATACGTTTTACATGTATACGTTTCATTAACAGGTACATCACTTTCTAAAGCAAGAAAAAGAATATATTTAAAGAAACAACAATTTGTTCGTAACTCGTGATCCGTCTACTCTTCAAATATATGAGTGATTTGCAATGAATTTCAAAGAAAGAGACAAAACATTAAGCTTATTAAATGCGTATTACCTATGCATAACGATAATCGTCAATAGTATCGTTTTGTTTTTTTTTGTCAGATTTACTTGAAATCCGTATTCCCGATTAAACGAAAAAAAGAACCCATGCGTACGAATGATTTCGATATAAAGACTTATTTTTCATTCTAAAGGGCTATTGAATTCAGTCAAAGACAAAAAGGGAGGAGAAACGCACGCGCGTATCTCGCGGATCGTAGAAAAAGAGAGAACAAACTACACTTTAACGCGCGTAACGTTTTTAATAGGGGATGCTCTTTTTATCATCATACACACGTTAGACACAAAGAAACGAAAAAAGAAAAGAGGTGAAAAGGGAAAGAGAGAGAGAGAGGGAAAGAGAGAGAGAGAGAGAGAGAAGGAGGAAGGGTGGAGGAAGGGTGGAGGAAGGAAGGGTAGGAAAGGGAAAAGCTTTGTGACCCAATCGACGAGGTGGCGGAGCGGAGCAGCTCGCAGCCTCTGGACGTAGCCAATGCCCTCTTGCCAATTAGTGTCGTTATTAAATTTTTTACCATCGATTCCATTAAATCCGTAGCCACGCACCGGAGCGTGCTTAATCTTCTTGTCCATCGTCCTCCATATATATATTTAGTATTGCTATACGTAAGTACGTTTTATCGTGTATTTAAAAGTTCTTGCTGTTCGATAAATTTAAAAAATAAGAAAGAAAGTGGAAGCTTGGGAAAAGAGAAAGAAAATAATAGAACATTTTCGGCAAAAGAACAAGTTATTTTCCTGCGATAGTTTAATTAAAAGAAAGAACTTGCATAAAGCAAGCGATGTTATTGTATCGTAAAATCGAAATGTCACTCAAACCGCATTGGTACGCTTATTTAACCGATTTTTAATTTACCAAGGTAAAACTTAGAATATGCGAGCAATAAAAAGTGTTTACATGTAATTAATAATAAAAAATTCGCTCCGATAATAAGAAAAATATCGATTGGCAAGCTGCAATTTTTATTACAAATTTTTATTACAAACGGTCTGACCTTGTTAGACAAATTATCTTCTAATTCAAAGAGACGTGACTTATAAAATAGACGAGTGTTTACAAAACGACTTAGTAATGTTCGAACAGTGATCGAGGCAACACCAGTTGCGATTCTTTGGGAGAAAATATTATGCAATTGTTATAATAATCTTAAAAAAGTAAGTACACGTATATGTGACATTCCAATTAAATATACTACACGCATACATAATTATCTCATTAATCATATAGTTTATGCATATGCATATACACGGTATATTTGAAATATTATTCCAAATTTACAATTTGAAGTTTACCATAGCTTTATATAATTTCATGTGCATAGATACAGAGTGTTCTAAAAGATTGGAATAGAATTGATACTACGTATTACTAAAGTCAAATAGATGAACAAAAAGTTCATATAAACTTGTGTCAAGCATAAAAGACTTAGAGTGCAAAGAATTAATATAAAATATTTGTATAAAGATTGAAATTAATAGGATCAAAATCTGTCATTGCAATGGATAGTTATAAATCAGCATAGAAACTACCATCGTAGCTTATATTTATTAATTACCATACATTTAAACAATCGCATGTTTGTTTGAAAAGTGTAATAGTGTTGAATCAGTAGGTAGAATTAAAATACTAATTCAATTCCATAATAAATGTAGAAATATTTAATCGTATGCAAGTTCATCTTATTCCTGGATCCTTTACGTTAAACACAAACGTACATACTTTTTCCCAGATAGGTTTTAACGAGGCAGAAAATTGTTGGGTTCTTTTAAAAAATCTATCTTTTCCCTTTGAGCACATGGAATAGCTTACGAAGGCATAACTTCGGCCATTCCTTCCGTTTATCCCACTCCTATCCTACTAGCGGACCACCCCTTAAATATTCTCTGCAGGATCCGTTACATGGCATTCTTCCTTTTCCCATCCCTGTTTCCTTTTTTCCGCGCAAATCTCGTAATGTACGCATGATCGGGCAACTCTGTCAGCGAGATACCGCGTGTGGCAGAAGGCCGATGGCCGTGTCTCTCCCTCCCTCTCTCTCTCTCTCTCTCTCATTCTCTCTCTTGCTCTCTTTCTCTTCCTGGTACGTGCGCACATTGCCAGAAATGCTTCACTTCAGGGACTCGAGGGAAATCATGTATGAAGTTCCTCTGTTCCACTTCCTCCTCCTCTCCCGTTCCGTTTCGACCCTCTCTTCGGCGGTAGGTTCTCTTGCCGGAAATTCCGTTCCACGACGTACAATTCGACAGACCGATGAAAAGGCATAGTCCAAAGTGAGAGAGAGAGAGAGAAAGAGAGAGAGAGAGAGAGAGAGAGAGAGAGAGAGAAAGCGAACGAAAGACTAGGGAGGAGGAAGTGATGGAGGTGGAGGTACAGAGCGTACAAACAATCGAGTGAAAACGAATCGCAGAAGGTAGACGAGACGGATTCGTTTTCTCTTCTAACTCTTTGTCCGTTCTCCACGGTCTTTTGCAGCTGGTTTTATCGACCATTAACTAATTGCGTATTCGGGAACGTTCTCGAGCAAAGTGTATCTCTCCTGTTGTGAGAAAAGTTCAAAAACACAGTTTGTGACATAACAGGAAAGTAAAAAAAAAAGGAGAGAGAAAGAGAAATAAGAAACAATGAATTTAACTTCAGTTCCACCCTTAAATAAACGAACATCAGGAAATTATCTACGACGACGGGAAAAATATTAGTAAATTTGGGAATGATAGAAAAAAGGAAGAAAGAAAGGAAGGAAATCACAATGATTATAATTATCACTAATATTTCTACAACGGACTGCTTACGTTCAGTGACTTTTTTTCTTGCATTACTCGCTACTGAGAGCACCCGTTGTCCATTAGCAAAGCTGTTAATGGACAAGCTTTTCGGTTCGGATTACCGGGGAGAAATTTGCTGTTTTTTTATTTTGTTCGTTTATGTCTATTAATTTTTATTATTCTTAACATGTAAATTATAGAAGAAAATCCGAGAAATATTCAATGTTACAACACTTGTAACGAGTAGATACAGTGCGTCGTAGGATATTGCAAAAATTTGAATACATTCCGCATGAAGTTTTATTTAAAATATATCATATATCAAACAACAATTTTTAAAGAATAAACAATTAAAATTGGCACAAATTAGAAATATGTAAATTGGTAAAAAATATTGAAGAAAAGGGGGGGGGGGGAGAAAATTTATTGCCGTCATGCGTGCATATGTTTGTAGAGAGTGATCATCGCTAGGTCGAATGATCATCTTTCATTGTTATCGCTAATGGAAGAACTTCTGCAGGAGGCAGGGCATTCGTTCTCTCAGACCTGCTTTTTCGTAAGGAACAAGTAAAGGTTGGAAAGGAGTCTTTCGTAAAAGAAACTAAGAAAGAAAAAGAGTAGAAAAGAGAGGGAGGGAATAGAAGCAGCACAATAGAAGGAAGACTCGACACTTTGAAAGAAGAAAGACAGAGGCAGAGATAGAGATAGAGAGAAAGAGAGAGAATCAATGTACGTCTTGCCGGAAACACGACTTTTCCTGAAGTTCGAATCAAAAGATGTGGACTTCTTCGGTAGCTCTTATCCAGGCCACATTTTAAAGCTTAAAACTTTAACCGATGTACTCCGTTATCCTACTCCATCTAAAGGACTATCCTGAATCTCGTTGAAATTTTTTATTTTTCCTGGACGTCATTTTCTACCTATTTCTCAAGAGTATTCTCTACTGTGCAGTAACATAGCAACGATTGCAATACCTAACACATTTTTATATAGAATAAGAAAATAAAATAAAATATTATTATTCGAAAGATCCTTTGCTAACCACTTGTAAGCTTATTTTTGTTAGATCTTGTAAATATCAATTGAAGTTGCAACTCGGGTTGAAATAATATAACGGTAGTAGCAGCTAATAATTTTATCAAAACAAAGACTGTACTTTAAGTCACTTTGTACTATGCACGTAAACATATTAGAAGCAAGGCAGTGTTGTTACTACACTTGAAGCGCAGCTTAACCTGATTTCTACAACCTACGAGCAATCTTCCTTCTTGATCCTCTTTCTTCCATCATCAACTCGTTCCTTAATTTCTCTTCCTCTTATCTTATTTTTCATTTTATATAAGCGGTAGTAATAAAATTTGCTCGTATACTTTGGTATCGTGATCTTGTTCTCTCTCTCTCTCTCTCTCTTTCCTCTAAACAAATGACGCCCAGAATATCGTACTAATTAACAAAATTAGTTTAATTGAATACGCGTTCCGTTTCTAAGCTTCTTGGCCAGTACAAAGTTCCGTTTCGAATAGAAAATCGTATCTCAGCAGCTTGATATTTTCCTTCGTCTATTACGATCGCAAAATCTATTCAAGCATGACATCGTCTCTGTTGGTCCCCTGAATACGCCCACACTTAAATCCGATTTAACGGATAAATCTTGTACCATTCGCATGAAAAGAGAGAGAGAGAGAGAGAAGAGAAAGAGAGATCGTTTCTACTCGCATCACAGGATATCAACTTTTCTGGTCTTCCAGCATCAAAGACTCAACGCGATGATCCTCGAATCGCCTTCGAATTAGGTAGCCGATCCGTCCAGGACTTCAGTGGGATCAGATTAGATGGCTGTGTAAACATAGCCGGATGGTAAGCGTCGCGTAGTGGTAAAGGGAACTTACTCAGAAATCGTAAATGCATGCGAAAGGATAAGGAGTAAAGCCGATACGACGTTTTACCACTTTTATCATGTCGCTGTATCATACAGAAGCTTACTATGATATATAACACGTAGATACGCATACCTATCTGTATATCCTACAAACGCTTTTCAACCACCAAACGATAACGTAAGATCTTCAAGAACTATGTAAGATTTACGCGCGTTTTCAGATGATAATATAAAATCCGATCGATAAATCGTTTAATATTATAAAAGGTTTGCTGTAATATTTCCGAGACTTTAGCTTAACGTCAAATTAAATCAATAGAAGAAGGAGATATTTGTAGAAGAAAAGAAAATGATATACTGTAAAAAGATGAATAATATTCTAAACGTTTGTGGGATTAAATTATCAATCGGAATTTGATAGTTTTGCGAAAAGATCCTTTGACACGGTTACTACTATTTTAATCGTCAAAGATGGGGACACAAATTCTATTTGAAGAGACAAATTTCTTCATTTATCTTATTAACGTTAGCAAAGGAAAAAGCGAGCGTGAACATGGAAGTAAGTCTTTGGTGATGGTGGTGATGATAGTAGTAGTAGGCGATGGTGCAAAAGGCTAGATTCCTGAGACCGAGAAAGCCGAGCAATATCGAGCATCCTTAAATGAATCTTCGAGCTTCCCTGTGAACGTCCATACGGATTAACTATAGCGTCGTGTATAGTGCTCTCTACGGTTTCGAGGATAAGGGGCAATGCAAGGGACTGTGCAAAGGGGTTGGAGCACGGATAGGGTACTCAAGATGCTAGGCCACGTCGAGCCCCTTCATATAGCTTCTATAATCAACTGCATACCGCAGTGTTACAAGCGCCCGTGACGCCATACTCGTCTATAGCATTTGAATGCTCTATGCCATCACCTTATATATATATATATACTATATATATATAATAGGTATATAGATATACGTATATACATATTCCGACATTACCTTGTAAAGTAGCTACATGTTGTTCGATTCATGATTTTTATCACAAGTAACTTATAACAGACATCAAAATTATCTTTCCAATAATTATTTTTTTATCTAACATATGTTAGTCATTATTATTTTAAAAGAGTTTTTAAAAAGAGTTAAATTGATGATTTTTTTAACAAACAACATGAGTAATGAAGTACACGCGTGATAGGAAACGTATGAAATTATTTTATTTTTCAGCTCATATGTTAATTGTTCATTTAATCATCATGTTATATTGATTAAAAGTTAAAAGTACACGCGTATCGGACTGATAAGATTGAATTCGGATCACAAAATGAAAAGTTTTTTCCATTTACGTAATATTTATCTCTATCATATTGTTGAAAGTTATAAATCATGCAAGGATATCCATTTCAATTATATCGATCAATTTTATAATACACATTTGACGATGGTGTCAATGCGTATAACACGCATTTGCATTTACATACCTATTAAATTCTATCCGTTGAACGATCAGTTGTTGTTCACACGTAGCTTGAACGTTTAACTGTTCGACTCTGGGTTAGCACGAAAGTTCCTAGCTCGTTAGACTAAAACTTTGACAAAGTTGTTTCATATGTTTGAAACATTATTAATTAAATTCATTATTATTAAAGGTTCTTTTCTTTTTAAGAATTAATCTGCGAAAAAAATAGCAATTTTTAGACCCAACGAAGCGATCAATATTATTCTTAAGGAAAAGAATAATAATTTTGATCGATTGTTATAAAGGTTCGTGTGACGTGAGCTACAATTCGTAATAATGAAAGAGCAGGGTTAGCTTCGTAGATTTATTTAGGATCAATGCCAACAATTCAGCTGGTTCGCGGACCGGAAAAAAAGATGGCGGTGCATCCGGCGGAACCACGCGCGCCAATATTTGGATGTAGTTTTTACAAGCAACCGAACGATGGAGTGTTTGCATCCCGTGTTTGCCCGTTCTGCGTAATTGGATTTCTGCTTTGCACATATCGATATCTACGTTTTTGGTATTTATAAACGAACGAATATTTGATCTGCAAGCTGTACACTTTTAAAATCATTAATAGTATATATTGTAAAATGCGTCGAAATTAATCAATGAAACATTGAAAATTATTTTATATATGAGAAACATTTTGAAAAGAAAATAAGTATTATAACGAAACGCACGCACAAAATATTTCAATTTTATGCTTTGACTTTTGTTTATTAAAATTATAGAACAAATCTTTCCTTTTATTAGAAGAAAAACTCTTTTTCATTAATAGTTTCCACGGTAATATCTGTTTCCCTAGGGACAAAAAGTGAAGGTTCGTTTTAGAGAGAAGCGTAAAGTGTTTCAACCAAAAAGCAAGCGTGACAGGAGAATTTTCCGAGAAACTTCATGTCAATCGGTATTAATACTTCTCGCTCGACGGTAACAGCTTCAAAGAGCAATCGTTACTTTCAATGTTCATACAAAAGGTTCGACCTCTCTTTTCCTCTTACTCCTTTTGCCTGTATCTATACGCTTGCTTGCGATAAAAGCAACGAGAAAAGACCAAGTAAGAGGGACAACGGGTGTTGGATAAAGCAAGGATGGGATAGAGGGTTAAGGGGGTGGACAAGGAAACGATGAAGAACGAAAGAAAGAAAGCAAGCAAGCGTACAGGAATATAGTCGTGATAGAAACTGACCTATTTTATTATAAATCTGATTCCCAATATTACATTTCGTTTATCATAAAGTAATAATTAATTGGCATGCTCGATGCCAAGTGTACTGGCGAGCACTTTATTGAAAACTTTCGTATTGAGTTGCCGGAAAGATGAGATTCTCTTTCCCGAGTCGTTCTATTCTCATCTCTTTCCCTTTATTCATTTTATTCACTTCTGTCTCTCTTTCTCTTACTTATGTATTATCTCTTCTTTCTCTTTGGCCCTTTTTCTTTTTTTTTTTTTTTGTTGTTACAGTTCTCTTTTCATTATATCGAGTTCGATCACGGAACGAAGTATTGAGATGCGTTTGAGGTTTCACCGTGAAAATTGCGTGGGATAAAACTAACGGTAATGATGAAACTTCGGCTTTATTACGACTCGATCGTTATTTAAAGGAGAACGGGAAAGAGGGAGAAAGAAGGATATAAAACAAGACTAGGGGAGACACGGGAGAAATAAAGGTAAAGAGAAAAAAGGGAAGGACTTTATTATTCGTTCATTTCTATGTTGCACAAGTGTTTTGATATTTTTTTACGTTAACTCTAATTCTTTGTTCTTTTTTTTTTTAGGGTAAGAATGTTCATCCAACCTTGCTGATTTACGTTGCAAGTTAGAAACGAACAGAAGCTATGGTTGGTGAAGAAGTAGAATTTGCAATTTTCTAATAAGGTTTAAGCTTCGAAGATTGAATTCACTTTGGTTATATAAGAGGTAACGATTAATCTTGATTACTGCATATGAAGATCCGCTCATTTTTCTTCTCTATACGTTCCTTACTCGTTTTATTATTGCCATCACTTCGAATGGTACACGTAGTTTATGAATATTCTACGGGGTGAAAAAGTAAGAACTGCAATTTTTAAAGTAACAAAAAAATATATATATATTTCGTAAAACATTTTGTAATTCAATTAAAAAATGTCAACTACGGTCGACAGATGATCAAACGGTAGCATCGATAAAACATACTTCGGTCACCAACCGGACCAACGTACCAGTGTACCTATCAAAATTAACACACCCAGTATATCTAATACTTTGTTAGATACATAAAACCAGGAGCTGTCTCGCGTGTATCATTTATAACGTCATAATTTAGACTTAATACGAAGCTAGGAAAAAAAAAAGACAAAAT